>NW_027366980.1:0-63438 GCF_046119375.1 Phyllobates terribilis
TTACAATATTCATTGATTTTTGCCATTGAAAAACATGTTTTTCATATACCAGAAATGTTTGAAGCTACTGACTGAATGAAAGGAGCTGGCATCTCACTCTCTTTGAATCTTCTTTATCATGCTAGGATTAGCAGGAAAAAGCAAAAAATTTCAGAATTGCACCGTGCAATGTGGAGATATTACTGTTTGTGCATTTACAATATTCATTGATTTTTGCCATTGAAAAACATGTTTTTCATATGCCAGAAATGTTTGAAGCTACTGACTGAATGAAAGGAGCTGGCATCTCACTCTCTTTGAATCTTCTTTATCATGCTAGGATTAGCAGGAAAAAGCAAAAAATTTCAGAATTGCACCGTGCAATGTGGAGATATTACTGTTTGTGCATTTACAATATTCATTGATTTTTGCCTTTGAAAAACATGTTTTTCATATACCAGAAATGTTTGAAGCTACTGACTGAATGAAAGGAGCTGGCATCTCACTCTCTTTGAATCTTCTTTATCATGCTAGGATTAACAGGAAAAAGCTAAAAATTTCAGAATTGCACCGTGCAATGTGGAGATATTACTGTTTGTGCATTTACAATATTCATTGATTTTTGCCATTGAAAAACATGTTTTTCATATACCAGAAATGTTTGAAGCTACTGACTGAATGAAAGGAGCTGGCATCTCACTCTCTTTGAATCTTCTTTATCATGCTAGGATTAACAGGAAAAAGCAAAAAATTTCAGAATTGCACCGTGCAATGTGGAGATATTACTGTTTGTGCATTTACAATATTCATTGATTTTTGCCATTGAAAAACATGTTTTTCATATACCAGAAATGTTTGAAGCTACTGACTGAATGAAAGGAGCTGGCATCTCACTCTCTTTGAATCTTCTTTATCATGCTAGGATTAGCAGGAAAAAGCAAAAAATTTCAGAATTGCACCGTGCAATGTGGAGATATTACTGTTTGTGCATTTACAATATTCATTGATTTTTGCCATTGAAAAACATGTTTTTCATATACCAGAAATGTTTGAAGCTACTGACTGAATGAAAGGAGCTGGCATCTCACTCTCTTTGAATCTTCTTTATCATGCTAGGATTAACAGGAAAAAGCTAAAAAATTCAGAATTGCACCGTGCAATGTGGAGATATTACTGTTTGTGCATTTACAATATTCATTGATTTTTGCCATTGAAAAACATGTTTTTCATATACCAGAAATGTTTGAAGCTACTGACTGAATGAAAGGAGCTGGCATCTCACTCTCTTTGAATCTTCTTTATCATGCTAGGATTAACAGGAAAAAGCTAAAAATTTCAGAATTGCACCTTGCAATGTGGAGATATTACTGTTTGTGCATTTACAATATTCATTGATTTTTGCCATTGAAAAACATGTTTTTCATATACAGAAATGTTTGAAGCTACTGACTGAATGAAAGGAGCTGGCATCTCACTCTCTTTGAATCTTCTTTATCATGCTAGGATTAACAGGAAAAAGCTAAAAATTTCAGAATTGCACCTTGCAATGTGGAGATATTACTGTTTGTGCATTTACAATATTCATTGATTTTTGCCATTGAAAAACATGTTTTTCATATACCAGAAATGTTTGAAGCTACTGACTGAATGAAAGGAGCTGGCATCTCACTCTCTTTGAATCTTCTTTATCATGCTAGGATTAACAGGAAAAAGCTAAAAATTTCAGAATTGCACCGTGCAATGTGGAGATATTACTGTTTGTGCATTTACAATATTCATTGATTTTTGCCATTGAAAAACATGTTTTTCATATACCAGAAATGTTTGAAGCTACTGACTGAATGAAAGGAGCTGGCATCTCACTCTCTTTGAATCTTCTTTATCATGCTAGGATTAACAGGAAAAAGCTAAAAATTTCAGAATTGCACCTTGCAATGTGGAGATATTACTGTTTGTGCATTTACAATATTCATTGATTTTTGCCATTGAAAAACGTCCAGAAATGTTTGAAGCTACTGACTGAATGAAAGGAGCTGGCATCTCACTCTCTTTGAATCTTCTTTATCATGCTAGGATTAGCAGGAAAAAGCAAAAAATTTCAGAATTGCACCGTGCAATGTGGAGATATTACTGTTTGTGCATTTACAATATTCATTGATTTTTGCCATTGAAAAACATGTTTTTCATATACCAGAAATGTTTGAAGCTACTGACTGAATGAAAGGAGCTGGCATCTCACTCTCTTTGAATCTTCTTTATCATGCTAGGATTAACAGGAAAAAGCTAAAAATTTCAGAATTGCACCGTGCAATGTGGAGATATTACTGTTTGTGCATTTACAATATTCATTGATTTTTGCCATTGAAAAACATGTTTTTCATATACCAGAAATGTTTGAAGCTACTGACTGAATGAAAGGAGCTGGCATCTCACTCTCTTTGAATCTTCTTTATCATGCTAGGATTAGCAGGAAAAAGCAAAAAATTTCAGAATTGCACCTTGCAATGTGGAGATATTACTGTTTGTGCATTTACAATATTCATTGATTTTTGCCATTGAAAAACATGTTTTTCATATACCAGAAATGTTTGAAGCTACTGGCTGAATGAAAGGAGCTGGCATCTCACTCTCTTTGAATCTTCTTTATCATGCTAGGATTAGCAGGAAAAAGCTAAAAATTTCAGAATTGCACCTTGCAATGTGGAGATATTACTGTTTGTGCATTTACAATATTCATTGATTTTTGCCATTGAAAAACATGTTTTTCATATACCAGAAATGTTTGAAGCTACTGACTGAATGAAAGGAGCTGGCATCTCACTCTCTTTGAATCTTCTTTATCATGCTAGGATTAACAGGAAAAAGCAAAAAATTTCAGAATTGCACCGTGCAATGTGGAGATATTACTGTTTGTGCATTTACAATATTCATTGATTTTTGCCATTGAAAAACGTCCAGAAATGTTTGAAGCTACTGACTGAATGAAAGGAGCTGGCATCTCACTCTCTTTGAATCTTCTTTATCATGCTAGGATTAGCAGGAAAAAGCTAAAAATTTCAGAATTGCACCGTGCAATGTGGAGATATTACTGTTTGTGCATTTACAATATTCATTGATTTTTGCCATTGAAAAACATGTTTTTCATATACCAGAAATGTTTGAAGCTACTGACTGAATGAAAGGAGCTGGCATCTCACTCTCTTTGAATCTTCTTTATCATGCTAGGATTAGCAGGAAAAAGCTAAAAATTTCAGAATTGCACCGTGCAATGTGGAGATATTACTGTTTGTGCATTTACAATATCCATTGATTTTTGCCATTGAAAAACGTCCAAAAATGTTTGAAGCTACTGACTGAATGAAAGGAGCTGGCATCTCACTCTCTTTGAATCTTCTTTATCATGCTAGGATTAACAGGAAAAAGCTAAAAATTTCAGAATTGCACCTTGCAATGTGGAGATATTACTGTTTGTGCATTTACAATATTCATTGATTTTTGCCATTGAAAAACATGTTTTTCATATACCAGAAATGTTTGAAGCTACTGACTGAATGAAAGGAGCTGGCATCTCACTCTCTTTGAATCTTCTTTATCATGCTAGGATTAGCAGGAAAAAGCTAAAAATTTCAGAATTGCACCGTGCAATGTGGAGATATTACTGTTTGTGCATTTACAATATTCATTGATTTTTGCCATTGAAAAACATGTTTTTCATATACCAGAAATGTTTGAAGCTACTGACTGAATGAAAGGAGCTGGCATCTCACTCTCTTTGAATCTTCTTTATCATGCTAGGATTAGCAGGAAAAAGCAAAAAATTTCAGAATTGCACCTTGCAATGTGGAGATATTACTGTTTGTGCATTTACAATATTCATTGATTTTTGCCATTGAAAAACATGTTTTTCATATACCAGAAATGTTTGAAGCTACTGACTGAATGAAAGGAGCTGGCATCTCACTCTCTTTGAATCTTCTTTATCATGCTAGGATTAGCAGGAAAAAGCTAAAAATTTCAGAATTGCACCGTGCAATGTGGAGATATTACTGTTTGTGCATTTACAATATTCATTGATTTTTGCCATTGAAAAACATGTTTTTCATATACCAGAAATGTTTGAAGCTACTGACTGAATGAAAGGAGCTGGCATCTCACTCTCTTTGAATCTTCTTTATCATGCTAGGATTAGCAGGAAAAAGCAAAAAATTTCAGAATTGCACCTTGCAATGTGGAGATATTACTGTTTGTGCATTTACAATATTCATTGATTTTTGCCATTGAAAAACATGTTTTTCATATACCAGAAATGTTTGAAGCTACTGACTGAATGAAAGGAGCTGGCATGTCACTCTCTTTGAATCTTCTTTATCATGCTAGGATTAGCAGGAAAAAGCAAAAAATTTCAGAATTGCACCGTGCAATGTGGAGATATTACTGTTTGTGCATTTACAATATTCATTGATTTTTGCCATTGAAAAACATGTTTTTCATATACCAGAAATGTTTGAAGCTACTGACTGAATGAAAGGAGCTGGCATCTCACTCTCTTTGAATCTTCTTTATCATGCTAGGATTAACAGGAAAAAGCAAAAAATTTCAGAATTGCACCGTGCAATGTGGAGATATTACTGTTTGTGCATTTACAATATTCATTGATTTTTGCCATTGAAAAACATGTTTTTCATATACCAGAAATGTTTGAAGCTACTGACTGAATGAAAGGAGCTGGCATCTCACTCTCTTTGAATCTTCTTTATCATGCTAGGATTAGCAGGAAAAAGCAAAAAATTTCAGAATTGCACCGTGCAATGTGGAGATATTACTGTTTGTGCATTTACAATATTCATTGATTTTTGCCATTGAAAAACATGTTTTTCATATGCCAGAAATGTTTGAAGCTACTGACTGAATGAAAGGAGCTGGCATCTCACTCTCTTTGAATCTTCTTTATCATGCTAGGATTAGCAGGAAAAAGCAAAAAATTTCAGAATTGCACCGTGCAATGTGGAGATATTACTGTTTGTGCATTTACAATATTCATTGATTTTTGCCTTTGAAAAACATGTTTTTCATATACCAGAAATGTTTGAAGCTACTGACTGAATGAAAGGAGCTGGCATCTCACTCTCTTTGAATCTTCTTTATCATGCTAGGATTAACAGGAAAAAGCTAAAAATTTCAGAATTGCACCGTGCAATGTGGAGATATTACTGTTTGTGCATTTACAATATTCATTGATTTTTGCCATTGAAAAACATGTTTTTCATATACCAGAAATGTTTGAAGCTACTGACTGAATGAAAGGAGCTGGCATCTCACTCTCTTTGAATCTTCTTTATCATGCTAGGATTAACAGGAAAAAGCTAAAAATTTCAGAATTGCACCGTGCAATGTGGAGATATTACTGTTTGTGCATTTACAATATTCATTGATTTTTGCCATTGAAAAACATGTTTTTCATATACCAGTAATGTTTGAAGCTACTGACTGAATGAAAGGAGCTGGCATCTCACTCTCTTTGAATCTTCTTTATCATGCTAGGATTAGCAGGAAAAAGCAAAAAATTTCAGAATTGCACCGTGCAATGTGGAGATATTACTGTTTGTGCATTTACAATATTCATTGATTTTTGCCATTGAAAAACGTCCAGAAATGTTTGAAGCTACTGACTGAATGAAAGGAGCTGGCATCTCACTCTCTTTGAATCTTCTTTATCATGCTAGGATTAGCAGGAAAAAGCAAAAAATTTCAGAATTGCACCGTGCAATGTGGAGATATTACTGTTTGTGCATTTACAATATTCATTGATTTTTGCCATTGAAAAACATGTTTTTCATATACCAGAAATGTTTGAAGCTACTGACTGAATGAAAGGAGCTGGCATCTCACTCTCTTTGAATCTTCTTTATCATGCTAGGATTAGCAGGAAAAAGCAAAAAATTTCAGAATTGCACCGTGCAATGTGGAGATATTACTGTTTGTGCATTTACAATATTCATTGATTTTTGCCATTGAAAAACATGTTTTTCATATACCAGAAATGTTTGAAGCTACTGACTGAATGAAAGGAGCTGGCATCTCACTCTCTTTGAATCTTCTTTATCATGCTAGGATTAGCAGGAAAAAGCAAAAAATTTCAGAATTGCACCGTGCAATGTGGAGATATTACTGTTTGTGCATTTACAATATTCATTGATTTTTGCCATTGAAAAACGTCCAGAAATGTTTGAAGCTACTGACTGAATGAAAGGAGCTGGCATCTCACTCTCTTTGAATCTTCTTTATCATGCTAGGATTAACAGGAAAAAGCTAAAAATTTCAGAATTGCACCGTGCAATGTGGAGATATTACTGTTTGTGCATTTACAATATTCATTGATTTTTGCCATTGAAAAACATGTTTTTCATATACCAGAAATGTTTGAAGCTACTGACTGAATGAAAGGAGCTGGCATCTCACTCTCTTTGAATCTTCTTTATCATGCTAGGATTAGCAGGAAAAAGCTAAAAATTTCAGAATTGCACCGTGCAATGTGGAGATATTACTGTTTGTGCATTTACAATATTCATTGATTTTTGCCATTGAAAAACGTCCAGAAATGTTTGAAGCTACTGACTGAATGAAAGGAGCTGGCATCTCACTCTCTTTGAATCTTCTTTATCATGCTAGGATTAACAGGAAAAAGCTAAAAATTTCAGAATTGCACCTTGCAATGTGGAGATATTACTGTTTGTGCATTTACAATATTCATTGATTTTTGCCATTGAAAAACATGTTTTTCATATACCAGAAATGTTTGAAGCTACTGACTGAATGAAAGGAGCTGGCATCTCACTCTCTTTGAATCTTCTTTATCATGCTAGGATTAACAGGAAAAAGCTAAAAATTTCAGAATTGCACCTTGCAATGTGGAGATATTACTGTTTGTGCATTTACAATATTCATTGATTTTTGCCATTGAAAAACATGTTTTTCATATACCAGAAATGTTTGAAGCTACTGACTGAATGAAAGGAGCTGGCATCTCACTCTCTTTGAATCTTCTTTATCATGCTAGGATTAACAGGAAAAAGCTAAAAATTTCAGAATTGCACCTTGCAATGTGGAGATATTACTGTTTGTGCATTTACAATATTCATTGATTTTTGCCATTGAAAAACATGTTTTTCATATACCAGAAATGTTTGAAGCTACTGACTGAATGAAAGGAGCTGGCATCTCACTCTCTTTGAATCTTCTTTATCATGCTAGGATTAACAGGAAAAAGCTAAAAATTTCAGAATTGCACCGTGCAATGTGGAGATATTACTGTTTGTGCATTTACAATATTCATTGATTTTTGCCATTGAAAAACATGTTTTTCATATACCAGAAATGTTTGAAGCTACTGACTGAATGAAAGGAGCTGGCATCTCACTCTCTTTGAATCTTCTTTATCATGCTAGGATTAGCAGGAAAAAGCTAAAAATTTCAGAATTGCACCTTGCAATGTGGAGATATTACTGTTTGTGCATTTACAATATTCATTGATTTTTGCCATTGAAAAACGTCCAGAAATGTTTGAAGCTACTGACTGAATGAAAGGAGCTGGCATCTCACTCTCTTTGAATCTTCTTTATCATGCTAGGATTAACAGGAAAAAGCTAAAAATTTCAGAATTGCACCTTGCAATGTGGAGATATTACTGTTTGTGCATTTACAATATTCATTGATTTTTGCCATTGAAAAACATGTTTTTCATATACCAGAAATGTTTGAAGCTACTGACTGAATGAAAGGAGCTGGCATCTCACTCTCTTTGAATCTTCTTTATCATGCTAGGATTAACAGGAAAAAGCTAAAAATTTCAGAATTGCACCTTGCAATGTGGAGATATTACTGTTTGTGCATTTACAATATTCATTGATTTTTGCCATTGAAAAACATGTTTTTCATATACCAGAAATGTTTGAAGCTACTGACTGAATGAAAGGAGCTGGCATCTCACTCTCTTTGAATCTTCTTTATCATGCTAGGATTAGCAGGAAAAAGCTAAAAATTTCAGAATTGCACCTTGCAATGTGGAGATATTACTGTTTGTGCATTTACAATATTCATTGATTTTTGCCATTGAAAAACGTCCAGAAATGTTTGAAGCTACTGACTGAATGAAAGGAGCTGGCATCTCACTCTCTTTGAATCTTCTTTATCATGCTAGGATTAGCAGGAAAAAGCAAAAAATTTCAGAATTGCACCGTGCAATGTGGAGATATTACTGTTTGTGCATTTACAATATTCATTGATTTTTGCCATTGAAAAACATGTTTTTCATATACCAGAAATGTTTGAAGCTACTGACTGAATGAAAGGAGCTGGCATCTCACTCTCTTTGAATCTTCTTTATCATGCTAGGATTAACAGGAAAAAGCTAAAAATTTCAGAATTGCACCGTGCAATGTGGAGATATTACTGTTTGTGCATTTACAATATTCATTGATTTTTGCCATTGAAAAACATGTTTTTCATATACCAGAAATGTTTGAAGCTACTGACTGAATGAAAGGAGCTGGCATCTCACTCTCTTTGAATCTTCTTTATCATGCTAGGATTAGCAGGAAAAAGCAAAAAATTTCAGAATTGCACCGTGCAATGTGGAGATATTACTGTTTGTGCATTTACAATATTCATTGATTTTTGCCATTGAAAAACATGTTTTTCATATACCAGAAATGTTTGAAGCTACTGACTGAATGAAAGGAGCTGGCATCTCACTCTCTTTGAATCTTCTTTATCATGCTAGGATTAGCAGGAAAAAGCAAAAAATTTCAGAATTGCACCTTGCAATGTGGAGATATTACTGTTTGTGCATTTACAATATTCATTGATTTTTGCCATTGAAAAACATGTTTTTCATATACCAGAAATGTTTGAAGCTACTGACTGAATGAAAGGAGCTGGCATCTCACTCTCTTTGAATCTTCTTTATCATGCTAGGATTAGCAGGAAAAAGCTAAAAATTTCAGAATTGCACCTTGCAATGTGGAGATATTACTGTTTGTGCATTTACAATATTCATTGATTTTTGCCATTGAAAAACATGTTTTTCATATACCAGAAATGTTTGAAGCTACTGACTGAATGAAAGGAGGTGGCATCTCACTCTCTTTGAATCTTCTTTATCATGCTAGGATTAACAGGAAAAAGCAAAAAATTTCAGAATTGCACCGTGCAATGTGGAGATATTACTGTTTGTGCATTTACAATATTCATTGATTTTTGCCATTGAAAAACGTCCAGAAATGTTTGAAGCTACTGACTGAATGAAAGGAGCTGGCATCTCACTCTCTTTGAATCTTCTTTATCATGCTAGGATTAGCAGGAAAAAGCTAAAAATTTCAGAATTGCACCGTGCAATGTGGAGATATTACTGTTTGTGCATTTACAATATTCATTGATTTTTGCCATTGAAAAACATGTTTTTCATATACCAGAAATGTTTGAAGCTACTGACTGAATGAAAGGAGCTGGCATCTCACTCTCTTTGAATCTTCTTTATCATGCTAGGATTAGCAGGAAAAAGCTAAAAATTTCAGAATTGCACCGTGCAATGTGGAGATATTACTGTTTGTGCATTTACAATATTCATTGATTTTTGCCATTGAAAAACGTCCAGAAATGTTTGAAGCTACTGACTGAATGAAAGGAGCTGGCATCTCACTCTCTTTGAATCTTCTTTATCATGCTAGGATTAACAGGAAAAAGCTAAAAATTTCAGAATTGCACCTTGCAATGTGGAGATATTACTGTTTGTGCATTTACAATATTCATTGATTTTTGCCATTGAAAAACATGTTTTTCATATACCAGAAATGTTTGAAGCTACTGACTGAATGAAAGGAGCTGGCATCTCACTCTCTTTGAATCTTCTTTATCATGCTAGGATTAGCAGGAAAAAGCTAAAAATTTCAGAATTGCACCGTGCAATGTGGAGATATTACTGTTTGTGCATTTACAATATTCATTGATTTTTGCCATTGAAAAACATGTTTTTCATATACCAGAAATGTTTGAAGCTACTGACTGAATGAAAGGAGCTGGCATCTCACTCTCTTTGTATCTTCTTTATCATGCTAGGATTAGCAGGAAAAAGCAAAAAATTTCAGAATTGCACCTTGCAATGTGGAGATATTACTGTTTGTGCATTTACAATATTCATTGATTTTTGCCATTGAAAAACATGTTTTTCATATACCAGAAATGTTTGAAGCTACTGACTGAATGAAAGGAGCTGGCATCTCACTCTCTTTGAATCTTCTTTATCATGCTAGGATTAGCAGGAAAAAGCTAAAAATTTCAGAATTGCACCGTGCAATGTGGAGATATTACTGTTTGTGCATTTACAATATTCATTGATTTTTGCCATTGAAAAACATGTTTTTCATATACCAGAAATGTTTGAAGCTACTGACTGAATGAAAGGAGCTGGCATCTCACTCTCTTTGAATCTTCTTTATCATGCTAGGATTAGCAGGAAAAAGCAAAAAATTTCAGAATTGCACCTTGCAATGTGGAGATATTACTGTTTGTGCATTTACAATATTCATTGATTTTTGCCATTGAAAAACATGTTTTTCATATACCAGAAATGTTTGAAGCTACTGACTGAATGAAAGGAGCTGGCATCTCACTCTCTTTGAATCTTCTTTATCATGCTAGGATTAGCAGGAAAAAGCAAAAAATTTCAGAATTGCACCGTGCAATGTGGAGATATTGCTGTTTGTGCATTTACAATATTCATTGATTTTTGCCATTGAAAAACATGTTTTTCATATACCAGAAATGTTTGAAGCTACTGACTGAATGAAAGGAGCTGGCATCTCACTCTCTTTGAATCTTCTTTATCATGCTAGGATTAACAGGAAAAAGCAAAAAATTTCAGAATTGCACCGTGCAATGTGGAGATATTACTGTTTGTGCATTTACAATATTCATTGATTTTTGCCATTGAAAAACATGTTTTTCATATACCAGAAATGTTTGAAGCTACTGACTGAATGAAAGGAGCTGGCATCTCACTCTCTTTGAATCTTCTTTATCATGCTAGGATTAACAGGAAAAAGCTAAAAATTTCAGAATTGCACCGTGCAATGTGGAGATATTACTGTTTGTGCATTTACAATATTCATTGATTTTTGCCATTGAAAAACATGTTTTTCATATACCAGAAATGTTTGAAGCTACTGACTGAATGAAAGGAGCTGGCATCTCACTCTCTTTGAATCTTCTTTATCATGCTAGGATTAGCAGGAAAAAGCAAAAAATTTCAGAATTGCACCGTGCAATGTGGAGATATTACTGTTTGTGCATTTACAATATTCATTGATTTTTGCCATTGAAAAACGTCCAGAAATGTTTGAAGCTACTGACTGAATGAAAGGAGCTGGCATCTCACTCTCTTTGAATCTTCTTTATCATGCTAGGATTAGCAGGAAAAAGCAAAAAATTTCAGAATTGCACCGTGCAATGTGGAGATATTACTGTTTGTGCATTTACAATATTCATTGATTTTTGCCATTGAAAAACATGTTTTTCATATACCAGAAATGTTTGAAGCTACTGACTGAATGAAAGGAGCTGGCATCTCACTCTCTTTGAATCTTCTTTATCATGCTAGGATTATCAGGAAAAAGCAAAAAATTTCAGAATTGCACCGTGCAATGTGGAGATATTACTGTTTGTGCATTTACAATATTCATTGATTTTTGCCATTGAAAAACATGTTTTTCATATACCAGAAATGTTTGAAGCTACTGACTGAATGAAAGGAGCTGGCATCTCACTCTCTTTGAATCTTCTTTATCATGCTAGGATTAGCAGGAAAAAGCAAAAAATTTCAGAATTGCACCGTGCAATGTGGAGATATTACTGTTTGTGCATTTACAATATTCATTGATTTTTGCCATTGAAAAACGTCCAGAAATGTTTGAAGCTACTGACTGAATGAAAGGAGCTGGCATCTCACTCTCTTTGAATCTTCTTTATCATGCTAGGATTAACAGGAAAAAGCTAAAAATTTCAGAATTGCACCGTGCAATGTGGAGATATTACTGTTTGTGCATTTACAATATTCATTGATTTTTGCCATTGAAAAACATGTTTTTCATATACCAGAAATGTTTGAAGCTACTGACTGAATGAAAGGAGCTGGCATCTCACCCTCTTTGAATCTTCTTTATCATGCTAGGATTAGCAGGAAAAAGCTAAAAATTTCAGAATTGCACCGTGCAATGTGGAGATATTACTGTTTGTGCATTTACAATATTCATTGATTTTTGCCATTGAAAAACGTCCAGAAATGTTTGAAGCTACTGACTGAATGAAAGAAGCTGGCATCTCACTCTCTTTGAATCTTCTTTATCATGCTAGGATTAACAGGAAAAAGCTAAAAATTTCAGAATTGCACCTTGCAATGTGGAGATATTACTGTTTGTGCATTTACAATATTCATTGATTTTTGCCATTGAAAAACATGTTTTTCATATACCAGAAATGTTTGAAGCTACTGACTGAATGAAAGGAGCTGGCATCTCACTCTCTTTGAATCTTCTTTATCATGCTAGGATTAACAGGAAAAAGCTAAAAATTTCAGAATTGCACCTTGCAATGTGGAGATATTACTGTTTGTGCATTTACAATATTCATTGATTTTTGCCATTGAAAAACATGTTTTTCATATACCAGAAATGTTTGAAGCTACTGACTGAATGAAAGGAGCTGGCATCTCACTCTCTTTGAATCTTCTTTATCATGCTAGGATTAACAGGAAAAAGCTAAAAATTTCAGAATTGCACCTTGCAATGTGGAGATATTACTGTTTGTGCATTTACAATATTCATTGATTTTTGCCATTGAAAAACATGTTTTTCATATACCAGAAATGTTTGAAGCTACTGACTGAATGAAAGGAGCTGGCATCTCACTCTCTTTGAATCTTCTTTATCATGCTAGGATTAACAGGAAAAAGCTAAAAATTTCAGAATTGCACCGTGCAATGTGGAGATATTACTGTTTGTGCATTTACAATATTCATTGATTTTTGCCATTGAAAAACATGTTTTTCATATACCAGAAATGTTTGAAGCTACTGACTGAATGAAAGGAGCTGGCATCTCACTCTCTTTGAATCTTCTTTATCATGCTAGGATTAGCAGGAAAAAGCTAAAAATTTCAGAATTGCACCTTGCAATGTGGAGATATTACTGTTTGTGCATTTACAATATTCATTGATTTTTGCCATTGAAAAACGTCCAGAAATGTTTGAAGCTACTGACTGAATGAAAGGAGCTGGCATCTCACTCTCTTTGAATCTTCTTTATCATGCTAGGATTAACAGGAAAAAGCTAAAAATTTCAGAATTGCACCGTGCAATGTGGAGATATTACTGTTTGTGCATTTACAATATTCATTGATTTTTGCCATTGAAAAACATGTTTTTCATATACCAGAAATGTTTGAAGCTACTGACTGAATGAAAGGAGCTGGCATCTCACTCTCTTTGAATCTTCTTTATCATGCTAGGATTAACAGGAAAAAGCTAAAAATTTCAGAATTGCACCGTGCAATGTGGAGATATTACTGTTTGTGCATTTACAATATTCATTGATTTTTGCCATTGAAAAACGTCCAGAAATGTTTGAAGCTACTGACTGAATGAAAGGAGCTGGCATCTCACTCTCTTTGAATCTTCTTTATCATGCTAGGATTAACAGGAAAAAGCTAAAAATTTCAGAATTGCACCTTGCAATGTGGAGATATTACTGTTTGTGCATTTACAATATTCATTGATTTTTGCCATTGAAAAACATGTTTTTCATATACCAGAAATGTTTGAAGCTACTGACTGAATGAAAGGAGCTGGCATCTCACTCTCTTTGAATCTTCTTTATCATGCTAGGATTAACAGGAAAAAGCAAAAAATTTCAGAATTGCACCGTGCAATGTGGAGATATTACTGTTTGTGCATTTACAATATTCATTGATTTTTGCCATTGAAAAACATGTTTTTCATATACCAGAAATGTTTGAAGCTACTGACTGAATGAAAGGAGCTGGCATCTCACTCTCTTTGAATCTTCTTTATCATGCTAGGATTAGCAGGAAAAAGCAAAAAATTTCAGAATTGCACCGTGCAATGTGGAGATATTACTGTTTGTGCATTTACAATATTCATTGATTTTTGCCATTGAAAAACATGTTTTTCATATACCAGAAATGTTTGAAGCTACTGACTGAATGAAAGGAGCTGGCATCTCACTCTCTTTGAATCTTCTTTATCATGCTAGGATTAACAGGAAAAAGCTAAAAATTTCAGAATTGCACCGTGCAATGTGGAGATATTACTGTTTGTGCATTTACAATATTCATTGATTTTTGCCATTGAAAAACATGTTTTTCATATACCAGAAATGTTTGAAGCTACTGACTGAATGAAAGGAGCTGGCATCTCACTCTCTTTGAATCTTCTTTATCATGCTAGGATTAACAGGAAAAAGCTAAAAATTTCAGAATTGCACCTTGCAATGTGGAGATATTACTGTTTGTGCATTTACAATATTCATTGATTTTTGCCATTGAAAAACATGTTTTTCATATACCAGAAATGTTTGAAGCTACTGACTGAATGAAAGGAGCTGGCATCTCACTCTCTTTGAATCTTCTTTATCATGCTAGGATTAACAGGAAAAAGCTAAAAATTTCAGAATTGCACCTTGCAATGTGGAGATATTACTGTTTGTGCATTTACAATATTCATTGATTTTTGCCATTGAAAAACATGTTTTTCATATACCAGAAATGTTTGAAGCTACTGACTGAATGAAAGGAGCTGGCATCTCACTCTCTTTGAATCTTCTATATCATGCTAGGATTAACAGGAAAAAGCTAAAAATTTCAGAATTGCACCGTGCAATGTGGAGATATTACTGTTTGTGCATTTACAATATTCATTGATTTTTGCCATTGAAAAACATGTTTTTCATATACCAGAAATGTTTGAAGCTACTGACTGAATGAAAGGAGCTGGCATCTCACTCTCTTTGAATCTTCTTTATCATGCTAGGATTAACAGGAAAAAGCTAAAAATTTCAGAATTGCACCTTGCAATGTGGAGATATTACTGTTTGTGCATTTACAATATTCATTGATTTTTGCCATTGAAAAACGTCCAGAAATGTTTGAAGCTACTGACTGAATGAAAGGAGCTGGCATCTCACTCTCTTTGAATCTTCTTTATCATGCTAGGATTAGCAGGAAAAAGCAAAAAATTTCAGAATTGCACCGTGCAATGTGGAGATATTACTGTTTGTGCATTTACAATATTCATTGATTTTTGCCATTGAAAAACATGTTTTTCATATACCAGAAATGTTTGAAGCTACTGACTGAATGAAAGGAGCTGGCATCTCACTCTCTTTGAATCTTCTTTATCATGCTAGGATTAACAGGAAAAAGCTAAAAATTTCAGAATTGCACCGTGCAATGTGGAGATATTACTGTTTGTGCATTTACAATATTCATTGATTTTTGCCATTGAAAAACATGTTTTTCATATACCAGAAATGTTTGAAGCTACTGACTGAATGAAAGGAGCTGGCATCTCACTCTCTTTGAATCTTCTTTATCATGCTAGGATTAGCAGGAAAAAGCAAAAAATTTCAGAATTGCACCGTGCAATGTGGAGATATTACTGTTTGTGCATTTACAATATTCATTGATTTTTGCCATTGAAAAACATGTTTTTCATATACCAGAAATGTTTGAAGCTACTGACTGAATGAAAGGAGCTGGCATCTCACTCTCTTTGAATCTTCTTTATCATGCTAGGATTAGCAGGAAAAAGCAAAAAATTTCAGAATTGCACCTTGCAATGTGGAGATATTACTGTTTGTGCATTTACAATATTCATTGATTTTTGCCATTGAAAAACATGTTTTTCATATACCAGAAATGTTTGAAGCTACTGACTGAATGAAAGGAGCTGGCATCTCACTCTCTTTGAATCTTCTTTATCATGCTAGGATTAGCAGGAAAAAGCTAAAAATTTCAGAATTGCACCTTGCAATGTGGAGATATTACTGTTTGTGCATTTACAATATTCATTGATTTTTGCCATTGAAAAACATGTTTTTCATATACCAGAAATGTTTGAAGCTACTGACTGAATGAAAGGAGCTGGCATCTCACTCTCTTTGAATCTTCTTTATCATGCTAGGATTAACAGGAAAAAGCAAAAAATTTCAGAATTGCACCGTGCAATGTGGAGATATTACTGTTTGTGCATTTACAATATTCATTGATTTTTGCCATTGAAAAACGTCCAGAAATGTTTGAAGCTACTGACTGAATGAAAGGAGCTGGCATCTCACTCTCTTTGAATCTTCTTTATCATGCTAGGATTAGCAGGAAAAAGCTAAAAATTTCAGAATTGCACCGTGCAATGTGGAGATATTACTGTTTGTGCATTTACAATATTCATTGATTTTTGCCATTGAAAAACATGTTTTTCATATACCAGAAATGTTTGAAGCTACTGACTGAATGAAAGGAGCTGGCATCTCACTCTCTTTGAATCTTCTTTATCATGCTAGGATTAGCAGGAAAAAGCTAAAAATTTCAGAATTGCACCGTGCAATGTGGAGATATTACTGTTTGTGCATTTACAATATTCATTGATTTTTGCCATTGAAAAACATCCAGAAATGTTTGAAGCTACTGACTGAATGAAAGGAGCTGGCATCTCACTCTCTTTGAATCTTCTTTATCATGCTAGGATTAACAGGAAAAAGCTAAAAATTTCAGAATTGCACCTTGCAATGTGGAGATATTACTGTTTGTGCATTTACAATATTCATTGATTTTTGCCATTGAAAAACATGTTTTTCATATACCAGAAATGTTTGAAGCTACTGACTGAATGAAAGGAGCTGGCATCTCACTCTCTTTGAATCTTCTTTATCATGCTAGGATTAGCAGGAAAAAGCTAAAAATTTCAGAATTGCACCGTGCAATGTGGAGATATTACTGTTTGTGCATTTACAATATTCATTGATTTTTGCCATTGAAAAACATGTTTTTCATATACCAGAAATGTTTGAAGCTACTGACTGAATGAAAGGAGCTGGCATCTCACTCTCTTTGAATCTTCTTTATCATGCTAGGATTAGCAGGAAAAAGCAAAAAATTTCAGAATTGCACCTTGCAATGTGGAGATATTACTGTTTGTGCATTTACAATATTCATTGATTTTTGCCATTGAAAAACATGTTTTTCATATACCAGAAATGTTTGAAGCTACTGACTGAATGAAAGGAGCTGGCATCTCACTCTCTTTGAATCTTCTTTATCATGCTAGGATTAGCAGGAAAAAGCTAAAAATTTCAGAATTGCACCGTGCAATGTGGAGATATTACTGTTTGTGCATTTACAATATTCATTGATTTTTGCCATTGAAAAACATGTTTTTCATATACCAGAAATGTTTGAAGCTACTGACTGAATGAAAGGAGCTGGCATCTCACTCTCTTTGAATCTTCTTTATCATGCTAGGATTAGCAGGAAAAAGCAAAAAAATTCAGAATTGCACCTTGCAATGTGGAGATATTACTGTTTGTGCATTTACAATATTCATTGATTTTTGCCATTGAAAAACATGTTTTTCATATACCAGAAATGTTTGAAGCTACTGACTGAATGAAAGGAGCTGGCATCTCACTCTCTTTGAATCTTCTTTATCATGCTAGGATTAGCAGGAAAAAGCAAAAAATTTCAGAATTGCACCGTGCAATGTGGAGATATTACTGTTTGTGCATTTACAATATTCATTGATTTTTGCCATTGAAAAACATGTTTTTCATATACCAGAAATGTTTGAAGCTACTGACTGAATGAAAGGAGCTGGCATCTCACTCTCTTTGAATCTTCTTTATCATGCTAGGATTAACAGGAAAAAGCAAAAAATTTCAGAATTGCACCGTGCAATGTGGAGATATTACTGTTTGTGCATTTACAATATTCATTGATTTTTGCCATTGAAAAACATGTTTTTCATATACCAGAAATGTTTGAAGCTACTGACTGAATGAAAGGAGCTGGCATCTCACTCTCTTTGAATCTTCTTTATCATGCTAGGATTAGCAGGAAAAAGCAAAAAATTTCAGAATTGCACCGTGCAATGTGGAGATATTACTGTTTGTGCATTTACAATATTCATTGATTTTTGCCATTGAAAAACATGTTTTTCATATGCCAGAAATGTTTGAAGCTACTGACTGAATGAAAGGAGCTGGCATCTCACTCTCTTTGAATCTTCTTTATCATGCTAGGATTAACAGGAAAAAGCAAAAAATTTCAGAATTGCACCGTGCAATGTTTAGATATTACTGTTTGTGCATTTACAATATTCATTGATTTTTGCCATTGAAAAACATGTTTTTCATATACCAGAAATGTTTGAAGCTACTGACTGAATGAAAGGAGCTGGCATCTCACTCTCTTTGAATCTTCTTTATCATGCTAGGATTAGCAGGAAAAAGCAAAAAATTTCAGAATTGCACCGTGCAATGTGGAGATATTACTGTTTGTGCATTTACAATATTCATTGATTTTTGCCATTGAAAAACATGTTTTTCATATACCAGAAATGTTTGAAGCTACTGACTGAATGAAAGGAGCTGGCATCTCACTCTCTTTGAATTTTCTTTATCATGCTAGGATTAACAGGAAAAAGCTAAAAATTTCAGAATTGCACCGTGCAATGTGGAGATATTACTGTTTGTGCATTTACAATATTCATTGATTTTTGCCATTGAAAAACATGTTTTTCATATACCAGAAATGTTTGAAGCTACTGACTGAATGAAAGGAGCTGGCATCTCACTCTCTTTGAATCTTCTTTATCATGCTAGGATTAACAGGAAAAAGCTAAAAATTTCAGAATTGCACCTTGCAATGTGGAGATATTACTGTTTGTGCATTTACAATATTCATTGATTTTTGCCATTGAAAAACATGTTTTTCATATACCAGAAATGTTTGAAGCTACTGACTGAATGAAAGGAGCTGGCATCTCACTCTCTTTGAATCTTCTTTATCATGCTAGGATTAACAGGAAAAAGCTAAAAATTTCAGAATTGCACCTTGCAATGTGGAGATATTACTGTTTGTGCATTTACAATATTCATTGATTTTTGCCATTGAAAAACATGTTTTTCATATACCAGAAATGTTTGAAGCTACTGACTGAATGAAAGGAGCTGGCATCTCACTCTCTTTGAATCTTCTTTATCATGCTAGGATTAACAGGAAAAAGCTAAAAATTTCAGAATTGCACCGTGCAATGTGGAGATATTACTGTTTGTGCATTTACAATATTCATTGATTTTTGCCATTGAAAAACATGTTTTTCATATACCAGAAATGTTTGAAGCTACTGACTGAATGAAAGGAGCTGGCATCTCACTCTCTTTGAATCTTCTTTATCATGCTAGGATTAACAGGAAAAAGCTAAAAATTTCAGAATTGCACCTTGCAATGTGGAGATATTACTGTTTGTGCATTTACAATATTCATTGATTTTTGCCATTGAAAAACGTCCAGAAATGTTTGAAGCTACTGACTGAATGAAAGGAGCTGGCATCTCACTCTCTTTGAATCTTCTTTATCATGCTAGGATTAGCAGGAAAAAGCAAAAAATTTCAGAATTGCACCGTGCAATGTGGAGATATTACTGTTTGTGCATTTACAATATTCATTGATTTTTGCCATTGAAAAACATGTTTTTCATATACCAGAAATGTTTGAAGCTACTGACTGAATGAAAGGAGCTGGCATCTCACTCTCTTTGAATCTTCTTTATCATGCTAGGATTAACAGGAAAAAGCTAAAAATTTCAGAATTGCACCGTGCAATGTGGAGATATTACTGTTTGTGCATTTACAATATTCATTGATTTTTGCCATTGAAAAACATGTTTTTCATATACCAGAAATGTTTGAAGCTACTGACTGAATGAAAGGAGCTGGCATCTCACTCTCTTTGAATCTTCTTTATCATGCTAGGATTAGCAGGAAAAAGCAAAAAATTTCAGAATTGCACCTTGCAATGTGGAGATATTACTGTTTGTGCATTTACAATATTCATTGATTTTTGCCATTGAAAAACATGTTTTTCATATACCAGAAATGTTTGAAGCTACTGACTGAATGAAAGGAGCTGGCATCTCACTCTCTTTGAATCTTCTTTATCATGCTAGGATTAGCAGGAAAAAGCTAAAAATTTCAGAATTGCACCTTGCAATGTGGAGATATTACTGTTTGTGCATTTACAATATTCATTGATTTTTGCCATTGAAAAACATGTTTTTCATATACCAGAAATGTTTGAAGCTACTGACTGAATGAAAGGAGCTGGCATCTCACTCTCTTTGAATCTTCTTTATCATGCTAGGATTAACAGGAAAAAGCAAAAAATTTCAGAATTGCACCGTGCAATGTGGAGATATTACTGTTTGTGCATTTACAATATTCATTGATTTTTGCCATTGAAAAACGTCCAGAAATGTTTGAAGCTACTGACTGAATGAAAGGAGCTGGCATCTCACTCTCTTTGAATCTTCTTTATCATGCTAGGATTAGCAGGAAAAAGCTAAAAATTTCAGAATTGCACCGTGCAATGTGGAGATATTACTGTTTGTGCATTTACAATATTCATTGATTTTTGCCATTGAAAAACATGTTTTTCATATACCAGAAATGTTTGAAGCTACTGACTGAATGAAAGGAGCTGGCATCTCATTCTCTTTGAATCTTCTTTATCATGCTAGGATTAGCAGGAAAAAGCTAAAAATTTCAGAATTGCACCGTGCAATGTGGAGATATTACTGTTTGTGCATTTACAATATCCATTGATTTTTGCCATTGAAAAACGTCCAAAAATGTTTGAAGCTACTGACTGAATGAAAGGAGCTGGCATCTCACTCTCTTTGAATCTTCTTTATCATGCTAGGATTAACAGGAAAAAGCTAAAAATTTCAGAATTGCACCTTGCAATGTGGAGATATTACTGTTTGTGCATTTACAATATTCATTGATTTTTGCCATTGAAAAACATGTTTTTCATATACCAGAAATGTTTGAAGCTACTGACTGAATGAAAGGAGCTGGCATCTCACTCTCTTTGAATCTTCTTTATCATGCTAGGATTAGCAGGAAAAAGCTAAAAATTTCAGAATTGCACCGTGCAATGTGGAGATATTATTGTTTGTGCATTTACAATATTCATTGATTTTTGCCATTGAAAAACATGTTTTTCATATACCAGAAATGTTTGAAGCTACTGACTGAATGAAAGGAGCTGGCATCTCACTCTCTTTGAATCTTCTTTATCATGCTAGGATTAGCAGGAAAAAGCAAAAAATTTCAGAATTGCACCTTGCAATGTGGAGATATTACTGTTTGTGCATTTACAATATTCATTGATTTTTGCCATTGAAAAACATGTTTTTCATATACCAGAAATGTTTGAAGCTACTGACTGAATGAAAGGAGCTGGCATCTCACTCTCTTTGAAACTTCTTTATCATGCTAGGATTAGCAGGAAAAAGCTAAAAATTTCAGAATTGCACCGTGCAATGTGGAGATATTACTGTTTGTGCATTTACAATATTCATTGATTTTTGCCATTGAAAAACATGTTTTTCATATACCAGAAATGTTTGAAGCTACTGACTGAATGAAAGGAGCTGGCATCTCACTCTCTTTGAATCTTCTTTATCATGCTAGGATTAGCAGGAAAAAGCAAAAAATTTCAGAATTGCACCTTGCAATGTGGAGATATTACTGTTTGTGCATTTACAATATTCATTGATTTTTGCCATTGAAAAACATGTTTTTCATATACCAGAAATGTTTGAAGCTACTGACTGAATGAAAGGAGCTGGCATGTCACTCTCTTTGAATCTTCTTTATCATGCTAGGATTAGCAGGAAAAAGCAAAAAATTTCAGAATTGCACCGTGCAATGTGGAGATATTACTGTTTGTGCATTTACAATATTCATTGATTTTTGCCATTGAAAAACATGTTTTTCATATACCAGAAATGTTTGAAGCTACTGACTGAATGAAAGGAGCTGGCATCTCACTCTCTTTGAATCTTCTTTATCATGCTAGGATTAACAGGAAAAAGCAAAAAATTTCAGAATTGCACCGTGCAATGTGGAGATATTACTGTTTGTGCATTTACAATATTCATTGATTTTTGCCATTGAAAAACATGTTTTTCATATACCAGAAATGTTTGAAGCTACTGACTGAATGAAAGGAGCTGGCATCTCACTCTCTTTGAATCTTCTTTATCATGCTAGGTTAAGCAGGAAAAAGCAAAAAATTTCAGAATTGCACCGTGCAATGTGGAGATATTACTGTTTGTGCATTTACAATATTCATTGATTTTTGCCATTGAAAAACATGTTTTTCATATGCCAGAAATGTTTGAAGCTACTGACTGAATGAAAGGAGCTGGCATCTCACTCTCTTTGAATCTTCTTTATCATGCTAGGATTAGCAGGAAAAAGCAAAAAATTTCAGAATTGCACCGTGCAATGTGGAGATATTACTGTTTGTGCATTTACAATATTCATTGATTTTTGCCTTTGAAAAACATGTTTTTCATATACCAGAAATGTTTGAAGCTACTGACTGAATGAAAGGAGCTGGCATCTCACTCTCTTTGAATCTTCTTTATCATGCTAGGATTAACAGGAAAAAGCTAAAAATTTCAGAATTGCACCGTGCAATGTGGAGATATTACTGTTTGTGCATTTACAATATTCATTGATTTTTGCCATTGAAAAACATGTTTTTCATATACCAGAAATGTTTGAAGCTACTGACTGAATGAAAGGAGCTGGCATCTCACTCTCTTTGAATCTTCTTTATCATGCTAGGATTAACAGGAAAAAGCTAAAAATTTCAGAATTGCACCGTGCAATGTGGAGATATTACTGTTTGTGCATTTACAATATTCATTGATTTTTGCCATTGAAAAACATGTTTTTCATATACCAGAAATGTTTGAAGCTACTGACTGAATGAAAGGAGCTGGCATCTCACTCTCTTTGAATCTTCTTTATCATGCTAGGATTAGCAGGAAAAAGCAAAAAATTTCAGAATTGCACCGTGCAATGTGGAGATATTACTGTTTGTGCATTTACAATATTCATTGATTTTTGCCATTGAAAAACGTCCAGAAATGTTTGAAGCTACTGACTGAATGAAAGGAGCTGGCATCTCACTCTCTTTGAATCTTCTTTATCATGCTAGGATTAGCAGGAAAAAGCAAAAAATTTCAGAATTGCACCGTGCAATGTGGAGATATTACTGTTTGTGCATTTACAATATTCATTGATTTTTGCCATTGAAAAACATGTTTTTCATATACCAGAAATGTTTGAAGCTACTGACTGAATGAAAGGAGCTGGCATCTCACTCTCTTTGAATCTTCTTTATCATGCTAGGATTAGCAGGAAAAAGCAAAAAATTTCAGAATTGCACCGTGCAATGTGGAGATATTACTGTTTGTGCATTTACAATATTCATTGATTTTTGCCATTGAAAAACATGTTTTTCATATACCAGAAATGTTTGAAGCTACTGACTGAATGAAAGGAGCTGGCATCTCACTCTCTTTGAATCTTCTTTATCATGCTAGGATTAGCAGGAAAAAGCAAAAAATTTCAGAATTGCACCGTGCAATGTGGAGATATTACTGTTTGTGCATTTACAATATTCATTGATTTTTGCCATTGAAAAACGTCCAGAAATGTTTGAAGCTACTGACTGAATGAAAGGAGCTGGCATCTCACTCTCTTTGAATCTTCTTTATCATGCTAGGATTAACAGGAAAAAGCTAAAAATTTCAGAATTGCACCGTGCAATGTGGAGATATTACTGTTTGTGCATTTACAATATTCATTGATTTTTGCCATTGAAAAACATGTTTTTCATATACCAGAAATGTTTGAAGCTACTGACTGAATGAAAGGAGCTGGCATCTCACTCTCTTTGAATCTTCTTTATCATGCTAGGATTAGCAGGAAAAAGCTAAAAATTTCAGAATTGCACCGTGCAATGTGGAGATATTACTGTTTGTGCATTTACAATATTCATTGATTTTTGCCATTGAAAAACGTCCAGAAATGTTTGAAGCTACTGACTGAATGAAAGGAGCTGGCATCTCACTCTCTTTGAATCTTCTTTATCATGCTAGGATTAACAGGAAAAAGCTAAAAATTTCAGAATTGCACCTTGCAATGTGGAGATATTACTGTTTGTGCATTTACAATATTCATTGATTTTTGCCATTGAAAAACATGTTTTTCATATACCAGAAATGTTTGAAGCTACTGACTGAATGAAAGGAGCTGGCATCTCACTCTCTTTGAATCTTCTTTATCATGCTAGGATTAACAGGAAAAAGCTAAAAATTTCAGAATTGCACCTTGCAATGTGGAGATATTACTGTTTGTGCATTTACAATATTCATTGATTTTTGCCATTGAAAAACATGTTTTTCATATACCAGAAATGTTTGAAGCTACTGACTGAATGAAAGGAGCTGGCATCTCACTCTCTTTGAATCTTCTTTATCATGCTAGGATTAACAGGAAAAAGCTAAAAATTTCAGAATTGCACCTTGCAATGTGGAGATATTACTGTTTGTGCATTTACAATATTCATTGATTTTTGCCATTGAAAAACATGTTTTTCATATACCAGAAATGTTTGAAGCTACTGACTGAATGAAAGGAGCTGGCATCTCACTCTCTTTGAATCTTCTTTATCATGCTAGGATTAACAGGAAAAAGCTAAAAATTTCAGAATTGCACCGTGCAATGTGGAGATATTACTGTTTGTGCATTTACAATATTCATTGATTTTTGCCATTGAAAAACATGTTTTTCATATACCAGAAATGTTTGAAGCTACTGACTGAATGAAAGGAGCTGGCATCTCACTCTCTTTGAATCTTCTTTATCATGCTAGGATTAGCAGGAAAAAGCTAAAAATTTCAGAGTTGCACCTTGCAATGTGGAGATATTACTGTTTGTGCATTTACAATATTCATTGATTTTTGCCATTGAAAAACGTCCAGAAATGTTTGAAGCTACTGACTGAATGAAAGGAGCTGGCATCTCACTCTCTTTGAATCTTCTTTATCATGCTAGGATTAACAGGAAAAAGCTAAAAATTTCAGAATTGCACCTTGCAATGTGGAGATATTACTGTTTGTGCATTTACAATATTCATTGATTTTTGCCATTGAAAAACATGTTTTTCATATACCAGAAATGTTTGAAGCTACTGACTGAATGAAAGGAGCTGGCATCTCACTCTCTTTGAATCTTCTTTATCATGCTAGGATTAACAGGAAAAAGCTAAAAATTTCAGAATTGCACCTTGCAATGTGGAGATATTACTGTTTGTGCATTTACAATATTCATTGATTTTTGCCATTGAAAAACATGTTTTTCATATACCAGAAATGTTTGAAGCTACTGACTGAATGAAAGGAGCTGGCATCTCACTCTCTTTGAATCTTCTTTATCATGCTAGGATTAGCAGGAAAAAGCTAAAAATTTCAGAATTGCACCTTGCAATGTGGAGATATTACTGTTTGTGCATTTACAATATTCATTGATTTTTGCCATTGAAAAACGTCCAGAAATGTTTGAAGCTACTGACTGAATGAAAGGAGCTGGCATCTCACTCTCTTTGAATCTTCTTTATCATGCTAGGATTAACAGGAAAAAGCTAAAAATTTCAGAATTGCACCTTGCAATGTGGAGATATTACTGTTTGTGCATTTACAATATTCATTGATTTTTGCCATTGAAAAACATGTTTTTCTTATACCAGAAATGTTTGAAGCTACTGACTGAATGAAAGGAGCTGGCATCTCACTCTCTTTGAATCTTCTTTATCATGCTAGGATTAACAGGAAAAAGCTAAAAATTTCAGAATTGCACCTTGCAATGTGGAGATATTACTGTTTGTGCATTTACAATATTCATTGATTTTTGCCATTGAAAAACATGTTTTTCATATACCAGAAATGTTTGAAGCTACTGACTGAATGAAAGGAGCTGGCATCTCGCTCTCTTTGAATCTTCTTTATCATGCTAGGATTAACAGGAAAAAGCAAAAAATTTCAGAATTGCACCGTGCAATGTGGAGATATTACTGTTTGTGCATTTACAATATTCATTGATTTTTGCCATTGAAAAACATGTTTTTCATATACCAGAAATGTTTGAAGCTACTGACTGAATGAAAGGAGCTGGCATCTCACTCTCTTTGAATCTTCTTTATCATGCTAGGATTAGCAGGAAAAAGCAAAAAATTTCAGAATTGCACCGTGCAATGTGGAGATATTACTGTTTGTGCATTTACAATATTCATTGATTTTTGCCATTGAAAAACGTCCAGAAATGTTTGAAGCTACTGACTGAATGAAAGGAGCTGGCATCTCACTCTCTTTGAATCTTCTTTATCATGCTAGGATTAGCAGGAAAAAGCAAAAAATTTCAGAATTGCACCGTGCAATGTGGAGATATTACTGTTTGTGCATTTACAATATTCATTGATTTTTGCCATTGAAAAACATGTTTTTCATATACCAGAAATGTTTGAAGCTACTGACTGAATGAAAGGAGCTGGCATCTCACTCTCTTTGAATCTTCTTTATCATGCTAGGATTAACAGGAAAAAGCTAAAAATTTCAGAATTGCACCTTGCAATGTGGAGATATTACTGTTTGTGCATTTACAATATTCATTGATTTTTGCCATTGAAAAACATGTTTTTCATATACCAGAAATGTTTGAAGCTACTGACTGAATGAAAGGAGCTGGCATCTCACTCTCTTTGAATCTTCTTTATCATGCTAGGATTAGCAGGAAAAAGCAAAAAATTTCAGAATTGCACCTTGCAATGTGGAGATATTACTGTTTGTGCATTTACAATATTCATTGATTTTTGCCATTGAAAAACGTCCAGAAATGTTTGAAGCTACTGACTGAATGAAAGGAGCTGGCATCTCACTCTCTTTGAATCTTCTTTATCATGCTAGGATTAGCAGGAAAAAGCAAAAAATTTCAGAATTGCACCGTGCAATGTGGAGATATTACTGTTTGTGCATTTACAATATTCATTGATTTTTGCCATTGAAAAACATGTTTTTCATATACCAGAAATGTTTGAAGCTACTGACTGAATGAAAGGAGCTGGCATCTCACTCTCTTTGAATCTTCTTTATCATGCTAGGATTAGCAGGAAAAAGCAAAAAATTTCAGAATTGCACCTTGCAATGTGGAGATATTACTGTTTGTGCATTTACAATATTCATTGATTTTTGCCATTGAAAAACATGTTTTTCATATACCAGAAATGTTTGAAGCTACTGACTGAATGAAAGGAGCTGGCATCTCACTCTCTTTGAATCTTCTTTATCATGCTAGGATTAACAGGAAAAAGCTAAAAATTTCAGAATTGCACCGTGCAATGTGGAGATATTACTGTTTGTGCATTTACAATATTCATTGATTTTTGCCATTGAAAAACGTCCAGAAATGTTTGAAGCTACTGACTGAATGAAAGGAGCTGGCATCTCACTCTCTTTGAATCTTCTTTATCATGCTAGGATTAGCAGGAAAAAGCAAAAAATTTCAGAATTGCACCGTGCAATGTGGAGATATTACTGTTTGTGCATTTACAATATTCATTGATTTTTGCCATTGAAAAACATGTTTTTCATATACCAGAAATGTTTGAAGCTACTGACTGAATGAAAGGAGCTGGCATCTCACTCTCTTTGAATCTTCTTTATCATGCTAGGATTAGCAGGAAAAAGCAAAAAATTTCAGAATTGCACCTTGCAATGTGGAGATATTACTGTTTGTGCATTTACAATATTCATTGATTTTTGCCATTGAAAAACATGTTTTTCATATACCAGAAATGTTTGAAGCTACTGACTGAATGAAAGGAGCTGGCATCTCACTCTCTTTGAATCTTCTTTATCATGCTAGGATTAACAGGAAAAAGCTAAAAATTTCAGAATTGCACCTTGCAATGTGGAGATATTACTGTTTGTGCATTTACAATATTCATTGATTTTTGCCATTGAAAAACATGTTTTTCATATACCAGAAATGTTTGAAGCTACTGACTGAATGAAAGGAGCTGGCATCTCACTCTCTTTGAATCTTCTTTATCATGCTAGGATTAACAGGAAAAAGCTAAAAATTTCAGAATTGCACCGTGCAATGTGGAGATATTACTGTTTGTGCATTTACAATATTCATTGATTTTTGCCATTGAAAAACGTCCAGAAATGTTTGAAGCTACTGACTGAATGAAAGGAGCTGGCATCTCACTCTCTTTGAATCTTCTTTATCATGCTAGGATTAGCAGGAAAAAGCAAAAAATTTCAGAATTGCACCGTGCAATGTGGAGATATTACTGTTTGTGCATTTACAATATTCATTGATTTTTGCCATTGAAAAACATGTTTTTCATATACCAGAAATGTTTGAAGCTACTGACTGAATGAAAGGAGCTGGCATCTCACTCTCTTTGAATCTTCTTTATCATGCTAGGATTAGCAGGAAAAAGCTAAAAATTTCAGAATTGCACCGTGCAATGTGGAGATATTACTGTTTGTGCATTTACAATATTCATTGATTTTTGCCATTGAAAAACATGTTTTTCATATACCAGAAATGTTTGAAGCTACTGACTGAATGAAAGGAGCTGGCATCTCACTCTCTTTGAATCTTCTTTATCATGCTAGGATTAACAGGAAAAAGCTAAAAATTTCAGAATTGCACCTTGCAATGTGGAGATATTACTGTTTGTGCATTTACAATATTCATTGATTTTTGCCATTGAAAAACATGTTTTTCATATACCAGAAATGTTTGAAGCTACTGACTGAATGAAAGGAGCTGGCATCTCACTCTCTTTGAATCTTCTTTATCATGCTAGGATTAACAGGAAAAAGCAAAAAATTTCAGAATTGCACCGTGCAATGTGGAGATATTACTGTTTGTGCATTTACAATATTCATTGATTTTTGCCATTGAAAAACATGTTTTTCATATACCAGAAATGTTTGAAGCTACTGACTGAATGAAAGGAGCTGGCATCTCACTGTCTTTGAATCTTCTTTATCATGCTAGGATTAACAGGAAAAAGCTAAAAATTTCAGAATTGCACCGTGCAATGTGGAGATATTACTGTTTGTGCATTTACAATATTCATTGATTTTTGCCATTGAAAAACATGTTTTTCATATACCAGAAATGTTTGAAGCTACTGACTGAATGAAAGGAGCTGGCATCTCACTCTCTTTGAATCTTCTTTATCATGCTAGGATTAGCAGGAAAAAGCAAAAAATTTCAGAATTGCACCTTGCAATGTGGAGATATTACTGTTTGTGCATTTACAATATTCATTGATTTTTGCCATTGAAAAACATGTTTTTCATATACCAGAAATGTTTGAAGCTACTGACTGAATGAAAGGAGCTGGCATCTCACTCTCTTTGAATCTTCTTTATCATGCTAGGATTAACAGGAAAAAGCTAAAAATTTCAGAATTGCACCGTGCAATGTGGAGATATTACTGTTTGTGCATTTACAATATTCATTGATTTTTGCCATTGAAAAACGTCCAGAAATGTTTGAAGCTACTGACTGAATGAAAGGAGCTGGCATCTCACTCTCTTTGAATCTTCTTTATCATGCTAGGATTAACAGGAAAAAGCAAAAAATTTCAGAATTGCACCTTGCAATGTGGAGATATTACTGTTTGTGCATTTACAATATTCATTGATTTTTGCCATTGAAAAACATGTTTTTCATATACCAGAAATGTTTGAAGCTACTGACTGAATGAAAGGAGCTGGCATCTCACTCTCTTTGAATCTTCTTTATCATGCTAGGATTAGCAGGAAAAAGCAAAAAATTTCAGAATTGCACCGTGCAATGTGGAGATATTACTGTTTGTGCATTTACAATATTCATTGATTTTTGCCATTGAAAAACATGTTTTTCATATACCAGAAATGTTTGAAGCTACTGACTGAATGAAAGGAGCTGGCATCTCACTCTCTTTGAATCTTCTTTATCATGCTAGGATTAGCAGGAAAAAGCAAAAAATTTCAGAATTGCACCTTGCAATGTGGAGATATTACTGTTTGTGCATTTACAATATTCATTGATTTTTGCCATTGAAAAACATGTTTTTCATATACCAGAAATGTTTGAAGCTACTGACTGAATGAAAGGAGCTGGCATCTCACTCTCTTTGAATCTTCTTTATCATGCTAGGATTAGCAGGAAAAAGCTAAAAATTTCAGAATTGCACCTTGCAATGTGGAGATATTACTGTTTGTGCATTTACAATATTCATTGATTTTTGCCATTGAAAAACATGTTTTTCATATACCAGAAATGTTTGAAGCTACTGACTGAATGAAAGGAGCTGGCATCTCACTCTCTTTGAATCTTCTTTATCATGCTAGGATTAACAGGAAAAAGCAAAAAATTTCAGAATTGCACCGTGCAATGTGGAGATATTACTGTTTGTGCATTTACAATATTCATTGATTTTTGCCATTGAAAAACGTCCAGAAATGTTTGAAGCTACTGACTGAATGAAAGGAGCTGGCATCTCACTCTCTTTGAATCTTCTTTATCATGCTAGGATTAGCAGGAAAAACCTAAAAATTTCAGAATTGCACCGTGCAATGTGGAGATATTACTGTTTGTGCATTTACAATATTCATTGATTTTTGCCATTGAAAAACATGTTTTTCATATACCAGAAATGTTTGAAGCTACTGACTGAATGAAAGGAGCTGGCATCTCACTCTCTTTGAATCTTCTTTATCATGCTAGGATTAGCAGGAAAAAGCTAAAAATTTCAGAATTGCACAGTGCAATGTGGAGATATTACTGTTTGTGCATTTACAATATTCATTGATTTTTGCCATTGAAAAACGTCCAGAAATGTTTGAAGCTACTGACTGAATGAAAGGAGCTGGCATCTCACTCTCTTTGAATCTTCTTTATCATGCTAGGATTAACAGGAAAAAGCTAAAAATTTCAGAATTGCACCTTGCAATGTGGAGATATTACTGTTTGTGCATTTACAATATTCATTGATTTTTGCCATTGAAAAACATGTTTTTCATATACCAGAAATGTTTGAAGCTACTGACTGAATGAAAGGAGCTGGCATCTCACTCTCTTTGAATCTTCTTTATCATGCTAGGATTAGCAGGAAAAAGCTAAAAATTTCAGAATTGCACCGTGCAATGTGGAGATATTACTGTTTGTGCATTTACAATATTCATTGATTTTTGCCATTGAAAAACATGTTTTTCATATACCAGAAATGTTTGAAGCTACTGACTGAATGAAAGGAGCTGGCATCTCACTCTCTTTGAATCTTCTTTATCATGCTAGGATTAGCAGGAAAAAGCAAAAAATTTCAGAATTGCACCTTGCAATGTGGAGATATTACTGTTTGTGCATTTACAATATTCATTGATTTTTGCCATTGAAAAACATGTTTTTCATATACCAGAAATGTTTGAAGCTACTGACTGAATGAAAGGAGCTGGCATCTCACTCTCTTTGAATCTTCTTTATCATGCTAGGATTAGCAGGAAAAAGCTAAAAATTTCAGAATTGCACCGTGCAATGTGGAGATATTACTGTTTGTGCATTTACAATATTCATTGATTTTTGCCATTGAAAAACATGTTTTTCATATACCAGAAATGTTTGAAGCTACTGACTGAATGAAAGGAGCTGGCATCTCACTCTCTTTGAATCTTCTTTATCATGCTAGGATTAGCAGGAAAAAGCAAAAAATTTCAGAATTGCACCTTGCAATGTGGAGATATTACTGTTTGTGCATTTACAATATTCATTGATTTTTGCCATTGAAAAACATGTTTTTCATATACCAGAAATGTTTGAAGCTACTGACTGAATGAAAGGAGCTGGCATCTCACTCTCTTTGAATCTTCTTTATCATGCTAGGATTAGCAGGAAAAAGCAAAAAATTTCAGAATTGCACCGTGCAATGTGGAGATATTACTGTTTGTGCATTTACAATATTCATTGATTTTTGCCATTGAAAAACATGTTTTTCATATACCAGAAATGTTTGAAGCTACTGACTGAATGAAAGGAGCTGGCATCTCACTCTCTTTGAATCTTCTTTATCATGCTAGGATTAGCAGGAAAAAGCAAAAAATTTCAGAATTGCACCTTGCAATGTGGAGATATTACTGTTTGTGCATTTACAATATTCATTGATTTTTGCCATTGAAAAACATGTTTTTCATATACCAGAAATGTTTGAAGCTACTGACTGAATGAAAGGAGCTGGCATCTCACTCTCTTTGAATCTTCTTTATCATGCTAGGATTAGCAGGAAAAAGCAAAAAATTTCAGAATTGCACCGTGCAATGTGGAGATATTACTGTTTGTGCATTTACAATATTCATTGATTTTTGCCATTGAAAAACATGTTTTCATATACCAGAAATGTTTGAAGCTACTGACTGAATGAAAGGAGCTGGCATCTCACTCTCTTTGAATCTTCTTTATCATGCTAGGATTAACAGGAAAAAGCAAAAAATTTCAGAATTGCACCGTGCAATGTGGAGATATTACTGTTTGTGCATTTACAATATTCATTGATTTTTGCCATTGAAAAACATGTTTTTCATATACCAGAAATGTTTGAAGCTACTGACTGAATGAAAGGAGCTGGCATCTCACTCTCTTTGAATCTTCTTTATCATGCTAGGATTAGCAGGAAAAAGCAAAAAATTTCAGAATTGCACCGTGCAATGTGGAGATATTACTGTTTGTGCATTTACAATATTCATTGATTTTTGCCATTGAAAAACATGTTTTTCATATACCAGAAATGTTTGAAGCTACTGACTGAATGAAAGGAGCTGGCATCTCACTCTCTTTGAATCTTCTTTATCATGCTAGGATTAGCAGGAAAAAGCAAAAAATTTCAGAATTGCACCGTGCAATGTGGAGATATTACTGTTTGTGCATTTACAATATTCATTGATTTTTGCCATTGAAAAACATGTTTTTCATATACCAGAAATGTTTGAAGCTACTGACTGAATGAAAGGAGCTGGCATCTCACTCTCTTTGAATCTTCTTTATCATGCTAGGATTAACAGGAAAAAGCTAAAAATTTCAGAATTGCACCGTGCAATGTGGAGATATTACTGTTTGTGCATTTACAATATTCATTGATTTTTGCCATTGAAAAACATGTTTTTCATATACCAGAAATGTTTGAAGCTACTGACTGAATGAAAGGAGCTGGCATCTCACTCTCTTTGAATCTTCTTTATCATGCTAGGATTAACAGGAAAAAGCTAAAAATTTCAGAATTGCACCGTGCAATGTGGAGATATTACTGTTTGTGCATTTACAATATTCATTGATTTTTGCCATTGAAAAACATGTTTTTCATATACCAGAAATGTTTGAAGCTACTGACTGAATGAAAGGAGCTGGCATCTCACTCTCTTTGAATCTTCTTTATCATGCTAGGATTAGCAGGAAAAAGCAAAAAATTTCAGAATTGCATCGTGCAATGTGGAGATATTACTGTTTGTGCATTTACAATATTCATTGATTTTTGCCATTGAAAAACGTCCAGAAATGTTTGAAGCTACTGACTGAATGAAAGGAGCTGGCATCTCACTCTCTTTGAATCTTCTTTATCATGCTAGGATTAGCAGGAAAAAGCAAAAAATTTCAGAATTCCACCGTGCAATGTGGAGATATTACTGTTTGTGCATTTACAATATTCATTGATTTTTGCCATTGAAAAACATGTTTTTCATATACCAGAAATGTTTGAAGCTACTGACTGAATGAAAGGAGCTGGCATCTCACTCTCTTTGAATCTTCTTTATCATGCTAGGATTAGCAGGAAAAAGCAAAAAATTTCAGAATTGCACCGTGCAATGTGGAGATATTACTGTTTGTGCATTTACAATATTCATTGATTTTTGCCATTGAAAAACATGTTTTTCATATACCAGAAATGTTTGAAGCTACTGACTGAATGAAAGGAGCTGGCATCTCACTCTCTTTGAATCTTCTTTATCATGCTAGGATTAGCAGGAAAAAGCAAAAAATTTCAGAATTGCACCGTGCAATGTGGAGATATTACTGTTTGTGCATTTACAATATTCATTGATTTTTGCCATTGAAAAACGTCCAGAAATGTTTGAAGCTACTGACTGAATGAAAGGAGCTGGCATCTCACTCTCTTTGAATCTTCTTTATCATGCTAGGATTAACAGGAAAAAGCTAAAAATTTCAGAATTGCACCGTGCAATGTGGAGATATTACTGTTTGTGCATTTACAATATTCATTGATTTTTGCCATTGAAAAACATGTTTTTCATATACCAGAAATGTTTGAAGCTACTGACTGAATGAAAGGAGCTGGCATCTCACTCTCTTTGAATCTTCTTTATCATGCTAGGATTAGCAGGAAAAAGCTAAAAATTTCAGAATTGCACCGTGCAATGTGGAGATATTACTGTTTGTGCATTTACAATATTCATTGATTTTTGCCATTGAAAAACGTCCAGAAATGTTTGAAGCTACTGACTGAATGAAAGGAGCTGGCATCTCACTCTCTTTGAATCTTCTTTATCATGCTAGGATTAACAGGAAAAAGCTAAAAATTTCAGAATTGCACCTTGCAATGTGGAGATATTACTGTTTGTGCATTTACAATATTCATTGATTTTTGCCATTGAAAAACATGTTTTTCATATACCAGAAATGTTTGAAGCTACTGACTGAATGAAAGGAGCTGGCATCTCACTCTCTTTGAATCTTCTTTATCATGCTAGGATTAACAGGAAAAAGCAAAAAATTTCAGAATTGCACCTTGCAATGTGGAGATATTACTGTTTGTGCATTTACAATATTCATTGATTTTTGCCATTGAAAAACATGTTTTTCATATACCAGAAATGTTTGAAGCTACTGACTGAATGAAAGGAGCTGGCATCTCACTCTCTTTGAATCTTCTTTATCATGCTAGGATTAACAGGAAAAAGCTAAAAATTTCAGAATTGCACCTTGCAATGTGGAGATATTACTGTTTGTGCATTTACAATATTCATTGATTTTTGCCATTGAAAAACATGTTTTTCATATACCAGAAATGTTTGAAGCTACTGACTGAATGAAAGGAGCTGGCATCTCACTCTCTTTGAATCTTCTTTATCATGCTAGGATTAACAGGAAAAAGCTAAAAATTTCAGAATTGCACCATGCAATGTGGAGATATTACTGTTTGTGCATTTACAATATTCATTGATTTTTGCAATTGAAAAACATGTTTTTCATATACCAGAAATGTTTGAAGCTACTGACTGAATGAAAGGAGCTGGCATCTCACTCTCTTTGAATCTTCTTTATCATGCTAGGATTAACAGGAAAAAGCTAAAAATTTCAGAATTGCACCGTGCAATGTGGAGATATTACTGTTTGTGCATTTACAATATTCATTGATTTTTGCCATTGAAAAACATGTTTTTCATATACCAGAAATGTTTGAAGCTACTGACTGAATGAAAGGAGCTGGCATCTCACTCTCTTTGAATCTTCTTTATCATGCTAGGATTAGCAGGAAAAAGCTAAAAATTTCAGAATTGCACCGTGCAATGTGGAGATATTACTGTTTGTGCATTTACAATATTCATTGATTTTTGCCATTGAAAAACATGTTTTTCATATACCAGAAATGTTTGAAGCTACTGACTGAATGAAAGGAGCTGGCATCTCACTCTCTTTGAATCTTCTTTATCATGCTAGGATTAACAGGAAAAAGCTAAAAATTTCAGAATTGCACCGTGCAATGTGGAGATATTACTGTTTGTGCCTTTACAATATTCATTGATTTTTGCCATTGAAAAACGTCCAGAAATGTTTGAAGCTACTGACTGAATGAAAGGAGCTGGCATCTCACTCTCTTTGAATCTTCTTTATCATGCTAGGATTAGCAGGAAAAAGCAAAAAATTTCAGAATTGCACCGTGCAATGTGGAGATATTACTGTTTGTGCATTTACAATATTCATTGATTTTTGCCATTGAAAAACATGTTTTTCATATACCAGAAATGTTTGAAGCTACTGACTGAATGAAAGGAGCTGGCATCTCACTCTCTTTGAATCTTCTTTATCATGCTAGGATTAGCAGGAAAAAGCTAAAAATTTCAGAATTGCACCGTGCAATGTGGAGATATTACTGTTTGTGCATTTACAATATTCATTGATTTTTGCCATTGAAAAACATGTTTTTCATATACCAGAAATGTTTGAAGCTACTGACTGAATGAAAGGAGCTGGCATCTCACTCTCTTTGAATCTTCTTTATCATGCTAGGATTAACAGGAAAAAGCAAAAAATTTCAGAATTGCACCTTGCAATGTGGAGATATTACTGTTTGTGCATTTACAATATTCATTGATTTTTGCCATTGAAAAACGTCCAGAAATGTTTGAAGCTACTGACTGAATGAAAGGAGCTGGCATCTCACTCTCTTTGAATCTTCTTTATCATGCTAGGATTAACAGGAAAAAGCTAAAAATTTCAGAATTGCACCTTGCAATGTGGAGATATTACTGTTTGTGCATTTACAATATTCATTGATTTTTGCCATTGAAAAACATGTTTTTCATATACCAGAAATGTTTGAAGCTACTGACTGAATGAAAGGAGCTGGCATCTCACTCTCTTTGAATCTTCTTTATCATGCTAGGATTAGCAGGAAAAAGCAAAAAATTTCAGAATTGCACCTTGCAATGTGGAGATATTACTGTTTGTGCATTTACAATATTCATTGATTTTTGCCATTGAAAAACATGTTTTTCATATACCAGAAATGTTTGAAGCTACTGACTGAATGAAAGGAGCTGGCATCTCACTCTCTTTGAATCTTCTTTATCATGCTAGGATTAACAGGAAAAAGCTAAAAATTTCAGAATTGCACCTTGCAATGTGGAGATATTACTGTTTGTGCATTTACAATATTCATTGATTTTTGCCATTGAAAAATGTCCAGAAATGTTTGAAGCTACTGACTGAATGAAAGGAGCTGGCATCTCACTCTCTTTGAATCTTCTTTATCATGCTAGGATTAGCAGGAAAAAGCAAAAAATTTCAGAATTGCACCGTGCAATGTGGAGATATTACTGTTTGTGCATTTACAATATTCATTGATTTTTGCCATTGAAAAACATGTTTTTCATATACCAGAAATGTTTGAAGCTACTGACTGAATGAAAGGAGCTGGCATCTCACTCTCTTTGAATCTTCTTTATCATGCTAGGATTAGCAGGAAAAAGCTAAAAATTTCAGAATTGCACCGTGCAATGTGGAGATATTACTGTTTGTGCATTTACAATATTCATTGATTTTTGCCATTGAAAAACGTCCAGAAATGTTTGAAGCTACTGACTGAATGAAAGGAGCTGGCATCTCACTCTCTTTGAATCTTCTTTATCATGCTAGGATTAACAGGAAAAAGCTAAAAATTTCAGAATTGCACCTTGCAATGTGGAGATATTACTGTTTGTGCATTTACAATATTCATTGATTTTTGCCATTGAAAAACATGTTTTTCATATACCAGAAATGTTTGAAGCTACTGACTGAATGAAAGGAGCTGGCATCTCACTCTCTTTGAATCTTCTTTATCATGCTAGGATTAACAGGAAAAAGCTAAAAATTTCAGAATTGCACCTTGCAATGTGGAGATATTACTGTTTGTGCATTTACAATATTCATTGATTTTTGCCATTGAAAAACATGTTTTTCATATACCAGAAATGTTTGAAGCTACTGACTGAATGAAAGGAGCTGGCATCTCACTCTCTTTGAATCTTCTTTATCATGCTAGGATTAACAGGAAAAAGCTAAAAATTTCAGAATTGCACCTTGCAATGTGGAGATATTACTGTTTGTGCATTTACAATATTCATTGATTTTTGCCATTGAAAAACATGTTTTTCATATACCAGAAATGTTTGAAGCTACTGACTGAATGAAAGGAGCTGGCATCTCACTCTCTTTGAATCTTCTTTATCATGCTAGGATTAGCAGGAAAAAGCTAAAAATTTCAGAATTGCACCGTGCAATGTGGAGATATTACTGTTTGTGCATTTACAATATTCATTGATTTTTGCCATTGAAAAACATGTTTTTCATATACCAGAAATGTTTGAAGCTACTGACTGAATGAAAGGAGCTGGCATCTCACTCTCTTTGAATCTTCTTTATCATGCTAGGATTAACAGGAAAAAGCTAAAAATTTCAGAATTGCACCGTGCAATGTGGAGATATTACTGTTTGTGCCTTTACAATATTCATTGATTTTTGCCATTGAAAAACGTCCAGAAATGTTTGAAGCTACTGACTGAATGAAAGGAGCTGGCATCTCACTCTCTTTGAATCTTCTTTATCATGCTAGGATTAGCAGGAAAAAGCAAAAAATTTCAGAATTGCACCGTGCAATGTGGAGATATTACTGTTTGTGCATTTACAATATTCATTGATTTTTGCCATTGAAAAACATGTTTTTCATATACCAGAAATGTTTGAAGCTACTGACTGAATGAAAGGAGCTGGCATCTCACTCTCTTTGAATCTTCTTTATCATGCTAGGATTAGCAGGAAAAAGCAAAAAATTTCAGAATTGCACCTTGCAATGTGGAGATATTACTGTTTGTGCATTTACAATATTCATTGATTTTTGCCATTGAAAAACATGTTTTTCATATACCAGAAATGTTTGAAGCTACTGACTGAATGAAAGGAGCTGGCATCTCACTCTCTTTGAATCTTCTTTATCATGCTAGGATTAACAGGAAAAAGCTAAAAATTTCAGAATTGCACCTTGCAATGTGGAGATATTACTGTTTGTGCATTTACAATATTCATTGATTTTTGCCATTGAAAAATGTCCAGAAATGTTTGAAGCTACTGACTGAATGAAAGGAGCTGGCATCTCACTCTCTTTGAATCTTCTTTATCATGCTAGGATTAGCAGGAAAAAGCAAAAAATTTCAGAATTGCACCGTGCAATGTGGAGATATTACTGTTTGTGCATTTACAATATTCATTGATTTTTGCCATTGAAAAACATGTTTTTCATATACCAGAAATGTTTGAAGCTACTGACTGAATGAAAGGAGCTGGCATCTCACTCTCTTTGAATCTTCTTTATCATGCTAGGATTAGCAGGAAAAAGCTAAAAATTTCAGAATTGCACCGTGCAATGTGGAGATATTACTGTTTGTGCATTTACAATATTCATTGATTTTTGCCATTGAAAAACGTCCAGAAATGTTTGAAGCTACTGACTGAATGAAAGGAGCTGGCATCTCACTCTCTTTGAATCTTCTTTATCATGCTAGGATTAACAGGAAAAAGCTAAAAATTTCAGAATTGCACCTTGCAATGTGGAGATATTACTGTTTGTGCATTTACAATATTCATTGATTTTTGCCATTGAAAAACATGTTTTTCATATACCAGAAATGTTTGAAGCTACTGACTGAATGAAAGGAGCTGGCATCTCACTCTCTTTGAATCTTCTTTATCATGCTAGGATTAACAGGAAAAAGCTAAAAATTTCAGAATTGCACCTTGCAATGTGGAGATATTACTGTTTGTGCATTTACAATATTCATTGATTTTTGCCATTGAAAAACATGTTTTTCATATACCAGAAATGTTTGAAGCTACTGACTGAATGAAAGGAGCTGGCATCTCACTCTCTTTGAATCTTCTTTATCATGCTAGGATTAACAGGAAAAAGCTAAAAATTTCAGAATTGCACCTTGCAATGTGGAGATATTACTGTTTGTGCATTTACAATATTCATTGATTTTTGCCATTGAAAAACATGTTTTTCATATACCAGAAATGTTTGAAGCTACTGACTGAATGAAAGGAGCTGGCATCTCACTCTCTTTGAATCTTCTTTATCATGCTAGGATTAGCAGGAAAAAGCTAAAAATTTCAGAATTGCACCGTGCAATGTGGAGATATTACTGTTTGTGCATTTACAATATTCATTGATTTTTGCCATTGAAAAACATGTTTTTCATATACCAGAAATGTTTGAAGCTACTGACTGAATGAAAGGAGCTGGCATCTCACTCTCTTTGAATCTTCTTTATCATGCTAGGATTAACAGGAAAAAGCTAAAAATTTCAGAATTGCACCGTGCAATGTGGAGATATTACTGTTTGTGCCTTTACAATATTCATTGATTTTTGCCATTGAAAAACGTCCAGAAATGTTTGAAGCTACTGACTGAATGAAAGGAGCTGGCATCTCACTCTCTTTGAATCTTCTTTATCATGCTAGGATTAGCAGGAAAAAGCAAAAAATTTCAGAATTGCACCGTGCAATGTGGAGATATTACTGTTTGTGCATTTACAATATTCATTGATTTTTGCCATTGAAAAACATGTTTTTCATATACCAGAAATGTTTGAAGCTACTGACTGAATGAAAGGAGCTGGCATCTCACTCTCTTTGAATCTTCTTTATCATGCTAGGATTAGCAGGAAAAAGCTAAAAATTTCAGAATTGCACTGTGCAATGTGGAGATATTACTGTTTGTGCATTTACAATATTCATTGATTTTTGCCATTGAAAAACATGTTTTTCATATACCAGAAATGTTTGAAGCTACTGACTGAATGAAAGGAGCTGGCATCTCACTCTCTTTGAATCTTCTTTATCATGCTAGGATTAACAGGAAAAAGCAAAAAATTTCAGAATTGCACCTTGCAATGTGGAGATATTACTGTTTGTGCATTTACAATATTCATTGATTTTTGCCATTGAAAAACGTCCAGAAATGTTTGAAGCTACTGACTGAATGAAAGGAGCTGGCATCTCACTCTCTTTGAATCTTCTTTATCATGCTAGGATTAACAGGAAAAAGCTAAAAATTTCAGAATTGCACCTTGCAATGTGGAGATATTACTGTTTGTGCATTTACAATATTCATTGATTTTTGCCATTGAAAAACATGTTTTTCATATACCAGAAATGTTTGAAGCTACTGACTGAATGAAAGGAGCTGGCATCTCACTCTCTTTGAATCTTCTTTATCATGCTAGGATTAGCAGGAAAAAGCAAAAAAATTCAGAATTGCACCTTGCAATGTGGAGATATTACTGTTTGTGCATTTACAATATTCATTGATTTTTGCCATTGAAAAACATGTTTTTCATATACCAGAAATGTTTGAAGCTACTGACTGAATGAAAGGAGCTGGCATCTCACTCTCTTTGAATCTTCTTTATCATGCTAGGATTAACAGGAAAAAGCTAAAAATTTCAGAATTGCACCTTGCAATGTGGAGATATTACTGTTTGTGCATTTACAATATTCATTGATTTTTGCCATTGAAAAACGTCCAGAAATGTTTGAAGCTACTGACTGAATGAAAGGAGCTGGCATCTCACTCTCTTTGAATCTTCTTTATCATGCTAGGATTAGCAGGAAAAAGCAAAAAATTTCAGAATTGCACCGTGCAATGTGGAGATATTACTGTTTGTGCATTTACAATATTCATTGATTTTTGCCATTGAAAAACATGTTTTTCATATACCAGAAATGTTTGAAGCTACTGACTGAATGAAAGGAGCTGGCATCTCACTCTCTTTGAATCTTCTTTATCATGCTAGGATTAGCAGGAAAAAGCAAAAAATTTCAGAATTGCACCTTGCAATGTGGAGATATTACTGTTTGTGCATTTACAATATTCATTGATTTTTGCCATTGAAAAACATGTTTTTCATATACCAGAAATGTTTGAAGCTACTGACTGAATGAAAGGAGCTGGCATCTCACTCTCTTTGAATCTTCTTTATCATGCTAGGATTAGCAGGAAAAAGCAAAAAATTTCAGAATTGCACCTTGCAATGTGGAGATATTACTGTTTGTGCATTTACAATATTCATTGATTTTTGCCATTGAAAAACGTCCAGAAATGTTTGAAGCTACTGACTGAATGAAAGGAGCTGGCATCTCACTCTCTTTGAATCTTCTTTATCATGCTAGGATTAACAGGAAAAAGCTAAAAATTTCAGAATTGCACCTTGCAATGTGGAGATATTACTGTTTGTGCATTTACAATATTCATTGATTTTTGCCATTGAAAAACATGTTTTTCATATACCAGAAATGTTTGAAGCTACTGACTGAATGAAAGGAGCTGGCATCTCACTCTCTTTGAATCTTCTTTATCATGCTAGGATTAACAGGAAAAAGCTAAAAATTTCAGAATTGCACCGTGCAATGTGGAGATATTACTGTTTGTGCATTTACAATATTCATTGATTTTTGCCATTGAAAAACGTCCAGAAATGTTTGAAGCTACTGACTGAATGAAAGGAGCTGGCATCTCACTCTCTTTGAATCTTCTTTATCATGCTAGGATTAACAGGAAAAAGCAAAAAATTTCAGAATTGCACCGTGCAATGTGGAGATATTACTGTTTGTGCATTTACAATATTCATTGATTTTTGCCATTGAAAAACATGTTTTTCATATACCAGAAATGTTTGAAGCTACTGACTGAATGAAAGGAGCTGGCATCTCACTCTCTTTGAATCTTCTTTATCATGCTAGGATTAGCAGGAAAAAGCTAAAAATTTCAGAATTGCACCGTGCAATGTGGAGATATTACTGTTTGTGCATTTACAATATTCATTGATTTTTGCCATTGAAAAACATGTTTTTCATATACCAGAAATGTTTGAAGCTACTGACTGAATGAAAGGAGCTGGCATCTCACTCTCTTTGAATCTTCTTTATCATGCTAGGATTAACAGGAAAAAGCTAAAAATTTCAGAATTGCACCGTGCAATGTGGAGATATTACTGTTTGTGCATTTACAATATTCATTGATTTTTGCCATTGAAAAACGTCCAGAAATGTTTGAAGCTACTGACTGAATGAAAGGAGCTGGCATCTCACTCTCTTTGAATCTTCTTTATCATGCTAGGATTAGCAGGAAAAAGCAAAAAATTTCAGAATTGCACCTTGCAATGTGGAGATATTACTGTTTGTGCATTTACAATATTCATTGATTTTTGCCATTGAAAAACATGTTTTTCATATACCAGAAATGTTTGAAGCTACTGACTGAATGAAAGGAGCTGGCATCTCACTCTCTTTGAATCTTCTTTATCATGCTAGGATTAGCAGGAAAAAGCAAAAAATTTCAGAATTGCACCGTGCAATGTGGAGATATTACTGTTTGTGCATTTACAATATTCATTGATTTTTGCCATTGAAAAACATGTTTTTCATATACCAGAAATGTTTGAAGCTACTGACTGAATGAAAGGAGCTGGCATCTCACTCTCTTTGAATCTTCTTTATCATGCTAGGATTAGCAGGAAAAAGCAAAAAATTTCAGAATTGCACCTTGCAATGTGGAGATATTACTGTTTGTGCATTTACAATATTCATTGATTTTTGCCATTGAAAAACATGTTTTTCATATACCAGAAATGTTTGAAGCTACTGACTGAATGAAAGGAGCTGGCATCTCACTCTCTTTGAATCTTCTTTATCATGCTAGGATTAGCAGGAAAAAGCAAAAAATTTCAGAATTGCACCGTGCAATGTGGAGATATTACTGTTTGTGCATTTACAATATTCATTGATTTTTGCCATTGAAAAACATGTTTTTCATATACCAGAAATGTTTGAAGCTACTGACTGAATGAAAGGAGCTGGCATCTCACTCTCTTTGAATCTTCTTTATCATGCTAGGATTAACAGGAAAAAGCTAAAAATTTCAGAATTGCACCTTGCAATGTGGAGATATTACTGTTTGTGCATTTACAATATTCATTGATTTTTGCCATTGAAAAACATGTTTTTCATATACCAGAAATGTTTGAAGCTACTGACTGAATGAAAGGAGCTGGCATCTCACTCTCTTTGAATCTTCTTTATCATGCTAGGATTAACAGGAAAAAGCAAAAAATTTCAGAATTGCACCTTGCAATGTGGAGATATTACTGTTTGTGCATTTACAATATTCATTGATTTTTGCCATTGAAAAACATGTTTTTCATATACCAGAAATGTTTGAAGCTACTGACTGAATGAAAGGAGCTGGCATCTCACTCTCTTTGAATCTTCTTTATCATGCTAGGATTAACAGGAAAAAGCTAAAAATTTCAGAATTGCACCGTGCAATGTGGAGATATTACTGTTTGTGCATTTACAATATTCATTGATTTTTGCCATTGAAAAACGTCCAGAAATGTTTGAAGCTACTGACTGAATGAAAGGAGCTGGCATCTCACTCTCTTTGAATCTTCTTTATCATGCTAGGATTAACAGGAAAAAGCTAAAAATTTCAGAATTGCACCTTGCAATGTGGAGATATTACTGTTTGTGCATTTACAATATTCATTGATTTTTGCCATTGAAAAACGTCCAGAAATGTTTGAAGCTACTGACTGAATGAAAGGAGCTGGCATCTCACTCTCTTTGAATCTTCTTTATCATGCTAGGATTAGCAGGAAAAAGCAAAAAATTTCAGAATTGCACCGTGCAATGTGGAGATATTACTGTTTGTGCATTTACAATATTCATTGATTTTTGCCATTGAAAAACATGTTTTTCATATACCAGAAATGTTTGAAGCTACTGACTGAATGAAAGGAGCTGGCATCTCACTCTCTTTGAATCTTATTTATCATGCTAGGATTAGCAGGAAAAAGCTAAAAATTTCAGAATTGCACCTTGCAATGTGGAGATATTACTGTTTGTGCATTTACAATATTCATTGATTTTTGCCATTGAAAAACATGTTTTTCATATACCAGAAATGTTTGAAGCTACTGACTGAATGAAAGGAGCTGGCATCTCACTCTCTTTGAATCTTCTTTATCATGCTAGGATTAGCAGGAAAAAGCAAAAAATTTCAGAATTGCACCTTGCAATGTGGAGATATTACTGTTTGTGCATTTACAATATTCATTGATTTTTGCCATTGAAAAACATGTTTTTCATATACCAGAAATGTTTGAAGCTACTGACTGAATGAAAGGAGCTGGCATCTCACTCTCTTTGAATCTTCTTTATCATGCTAGGATTAGCAGGAAAAAGCAAAAAATTTCAGAATTGCACCGTGCAATGTGGAGATATTACTGTTTGTGCATTTACAATATTCATTGATTTTTGCCATTGAAAAACGTCCAGAAATGTTTGAAGCTACTGACTGAATGAAAGGAGCTGGCATCTCACTCTCTTTGAATCTTCTTTATCATGCTAGGATTAGCAGGAAAAAGCAAAAAATTTCAGAATTGCACCGTGCAATGTGGAGATATTACTGTTTGTGCATTTACAATATTCATTGATTTTTGCCATTGAAAAACATGTTTTTCATATACCAGAAATGTTTGAAGCTACTGACTGAATGAAAGGAGCTGGCATCTCACTCTCTTTGAATCTTCTTTATCATGCTAGGATTAGCAGGAAAAAGCAAAAAATTTCAGAATTGCACCTTGCAATGTGGAGATATTACTGTTTGTGCATTTACAATATTCATTGATTTTTGCCATTGAAAAACATGTTTTTCATATACCAGAAATGTTTGAAGCTACTGACTGAATGAAAGGAGCTGGCATCTCACTCTCTTTGAATCTTCTTTATCATGCTAGGATTAGCAGGAAAAAGCAAAAAATTTCAGAATTGCACCGTGCAATGTGGAGATATTACTGTTTGTGCATTTACAATATTCATTGATTTTTGCCATTGAAAAACATGTTTTTCATATACCAGAAATGTTTGAAGCTACTGACTGAATGAAAGGAGCTGGCATCTCACTCTCTTTGAATCTTCTTTATCATGCTAGGATTAACAGGAAAAAGCTAAAAATTTCAGAATTGCACCGTGCAATGTGGAGATATTACTGTTTGTGCATTTACAATATTCATTGATTTTTGCCATTGAAAAACGTCCAGAAATGTTTGAAGCTACTGACTGAATGAAAGGAGCTGGCATCTCACTCTCTTTGAATCTTCTTTATCATGCTAGGATTAGCAGGAAAAAGCAAGAAATTTCAGAATTGCACCTTGCAATGTGGAGATATTACTGTTTGTGCATTTACAATATTCATTGATTTTTGCCATTGAAAAACATGATTTCATATACCAGAAATGTTTGAAGCTACTGACTGAATGAAAGGAGCTGGCATCTCACTCTCTTTGAATCTTCTTTATCATGCTAGGATTAACAGGAAAAAGCTAAAAATTTCAGAATTGCACCGTGCAATGTGGAGATATTACTGTTTGTGCATTTACAATATTCATTGATTTTTGCCATTGAAAAACATGTTTTTCATATACCAGAAATGTTTGAAGCTACTGACTGAATGAAAGGAGCTGGCATCTCACTCTCTTTGAATCTTCTTTATCATGCTAGGATTAGCAGGAAAAAGCAAAAAATTTCAGAATTGCACCGTGCAATGTGGAGATATTACTGTTTGTGCATTTACAATATTCATTGATTTTTGCCATTGAAAAACATGTTTTTCATATACCAGAAATGTTTGAAGCTACTGACTGAATGAAAGGAGCTGGCATCTCACTCTCTTGGAATCTTCTTTATCATGCTAGGATTAGCAGGAAAAAGCAAAAAATTTCAGAATTGCACCTTGCAATGTGGAGATATTACTGTTTGTGCATTTACAATATTCATTGATTTTTGCCATTGAAAAACATGTTTTTCATATACCAGAAATGTTTGAAGCTACTGACTGAATGAAAGGAGCTGGCATCTCACTCTCTTTGAATCTTCTTTATCATGCTAGGATTAACAGGAAAAAGCAAAAAATTTCAGAATTGCACCGTGCAATGTGGAGATATTACTGTTTGTGCATTTACAATATTCATTGATTTTTGCCATTGAAAAACATGTTTTTCATATACCAGAAATGTTTGAAGCTACTGACTGAATGAAAGGAGCTGGCATCTCACTCTCTTTGAATCTTCTTTATCATGCTAGGATTAACAGGAAAAAGCTAAAAATTTCAGAATTGCACCGTGCAATGTGGAGATATTACTGTTTGTGCATTTACAATATTCATTGATTTTTGCCATTGAAAAACGTCCAGAAATGTTTGAAGCTACTGACTGAATGAAACAAGCTGGCATCTCACTCTCTTTGAATCTTCTTTATCATGCTAGGATTAACAGGAAAAAGCTAAAAATTTCAGAATTGCACCTTGCAATGTGGAGATATTACTGTTTGTGCATTTACAATATTCATTGATTTTTGCCATTGAAAAACGTCCAGAAATGTTTGAAGCTACTGACTGAATGAAAGGAGCTGGCATCTCACTCTCTTTGAATCTTCTTTATCATGCTAGGATTAGCAGGAAAAAGCAAAAAATTTCAGAATTGCACCGTGCAATGTGGAGATATTACTGTTTGTGCATTTACAATATTCATTGATTTTTGCCATTGAAAAACATGTTTTTCATATACCAGAAATGTTTGAAGCTACTGACTGAATGAAAGGAGCTGGCATCTCACTCTCTTTGAATCTTCTTTATCATGCTAGGATTAGCAGGAAAAAGCTAAAAATTTCAGAATTGCACCGTGCAATGTGGAGATATTACTGTTTGTGCATTTACAATATTCATTGATTTTTGCCATTGAAAAACATGTTTTTCATATACCAGAAATGTTTGAAGCTACTGACTGAATGAAAGGAGCTGGCATCTCACTCTCTTTGAATCTTCTTTATCATGCTAGGATTAACAGGAAAAAGCAAAAAATTTCAGAATTGCACCTTGCAATGTGGAGATATTACTGTTTGTGCATTTACAATATTCATTGATTTTTGCCATTGAAAAACATGTTTTTCATATACCAGAAATGTTTGAAGCTACTGACTGAATGAAAGGAGCTGGCATCTCACTCTCTTTGAATCTTCTTTATCATGCTAGGATTAACAGGAAAAAGCAAAAAATTTCAGAATTGCACCTTGCAATGTGGAGATATTACTGTTTGTGCATTTACAATATTCATTGATTTTTGCCATTGAAAAACATGTTTTTCATATACCAGAAATGTTTGAAGCTACTGACTGAATGAAAGGAGCTGGCATCTCACTCTCTTTGAATCTTCTTTATCATGCTAGGATTAACAGGAAAAAGCTAAAAATTTCAGAATTGCACCGTGCAATGTGGAGATATTACTGTTTGTGCATTTACAATATTCATTGATTTTTGCCATTGAAAAACATGTTTTTCATATACCAGAAATGTTTGAAGCTACTGACTGAATGAAAGGAGCTGGCATCTCACTCTCTTTGAATCTTCTTTATCATGCTAGGATTAACAGGAAAAAGCAAAAAATTTCAGAATTGCACCGTGCAATGTGGAGATATTACTGTTTGTGCATTTACAATATTCATTGATTTTTGCCATTGAAAAACATGTTTTTCATATACCAGAAATGTTTGAAGCTACTGACTGAATGAAAGGAGCTGGCATCTCACTCTCTTTGAATCTTCTTTATCATGCTAGGATTAGCAGGAAAAAGCAAAAAATTTCAGAATTGCACTTTGCAATGTGGAGATATTACTGTTTGTGCATTTACAATATTCATTGATTTTTGCCATTGAAAAACATGTTTTTCATATACCAGAAATGTTTGAAGCTACTGACTGAATGAAAGGAGCTGGCATCTCACTCTCTTTGAATCTTCTTTATCATGCTAGGATTAGCAGGAAAAAGCTAAAAATTTCAGAATTGCACCTTGCAATGTGGAGATATTACTGTTTGTGCATTTACAATATTCATTGATTTTTGCCATTGAAAAACGTCCAGAAATGTTTGAAGCTACTGACTGAATGAAAGGAGCTGGCATCTCACTCTCTTTGAATCTTCTTTATCATGCTAGGATTAGCAGGAAAAAGCAAAAAATTTCAGAATTGCACCGTGCAATGTGGAGATATTACTGTTTGTGCATTTACAATATTCATTGATTTTTGCCATTGAAAAACATGTTTTTCATATACCAGAAATGTTTGAAGCTACTGACTGAATGAAAGGAGCTGGCATCTCACTCTCTTTGAATCTTCTTTATCATGCTAGGATTAACAGGAAAAAGCAAAAAATTTCAGAATTGCACCGTGCAATGTGGAGATATTACTGTTTGTGCATTTACAATATTCATTGATTTTTGCCATTGAAAAACGTCCAGAAATGTTTGAAGCTACTGACTGAATGAAAGGAGCTGGCATCTCACTCTCTTTGAATCTTCTTTATCATGCTAGGATTAACAGGAAAAAGCTAAAAATTTCAGAATTGCACCGTGCAATGTGGAGATATTACTGTTTGTGCATTTACAATATTCATTGATTTTTGCCATTGAAAAACATGTTTTTCATATACCAGAAATGTTTGAAGCTACTGACTGAATGAAAGGAGCTGGCATCTCACTCCCTTTGAATCTTCTTTATCATGCTAGGATTAACAGGAAAAAGCTAAAAATTTCAGAATTGCACCTTGCAATGTGGAGATATTACTGTTTGTGCATTTACAATATTCATTGATTTTTGCCATTGAAAAACATGTTTTTCATATACCAGAAATGTTTGAAGCTACTGACTGAATGAAAGGAGCTGGCATCTCACTCTCTTTGAATCTTCTTTATCATGCTAGGATTAGCAGGAAAAAGCTAAAAATTTCAGAATTGCACCTTGCAATGTGGAGATATTACTGTTTGTGCATTTACAATATTCATTGATTTTTGCCATTGAAAAACATGTTTTTCATATACCAGAAATGTTTGAAGCTACTGACTGAATGAAAGGAGCTGGCATCTCACTCTCTTTGAATCTTCTTTATCATGCTAGGATTAACAGGAAAAAGCAAAAAATTTCAGAATTGCACCTTGCAATGTGGAGATATTACTGTTTGTGCATTTACAATATTCATTGATTTTTGCCATTGAAAAACGTCCAGAAATGTTTGAAGCTACTGACTGAATGAAAGGAGCTGGCATCTCACTCTCTTTGAATCTTCTTTATCATGCTAGGATTAACAGGAAAAAGCAAAAAATTTCAGAATTGCACCTTGCAATGTGGAGATATTACTGTTTGTGCATTTACAATATTCATTGATTTTTGCCATTGAAAAACATGTTTTTCATATACCAGAAATGTTTGAAGCTACTGACTGAATGAAAGGAGCTGGCATCTCACTCTCTTTGAATCTTCTTTATCATGCTAGGATTAGCAGGAAAAAGCTAAAAATTTCAGAATTGCACCTTGCAATGTGGAGATATTACTGTTTGTGCATTTACAATATTCATTGATTTTTGCCATTGAAAAACATGTTTTTCATATACCAGAAATGTTTGAAGCTACTGACTGAATGAAAGGAGCTGGCATCTCACTCTCTTTGAATCTTCTTTATCATGCTAGGATTAACAGGAAAAAGCTAAAAATTTCAGAATTGCACCGTGCAATGTGGAGATATTACTGTTTGTGCATTTACAATATTCATTGATTTTTGCCATTGAAAAACATGTTTTTCATATACCAGAAATGTTTGAAGCTACTGACTGAATGAAAGGAGCTGGCATCTCACTCTCTTTGAATCTTCTTTATCATGCTAGGATTAACAGGAAAAAGCTAAAAATTTCAGAATTGCACCGTGCAATGTGGAGATATTACTGTTTGTGCATTTACAATATTCATTGATTTTTGCCATTGAAAAACATGTTTTTCATATACCAGAAATGTTTGAAGCTACTGACTGAATGAAAGGAGCTGGCATCTCACTCTCTTTGAATCTTCTTTATCATGCTAGGATTAGCAGGAAAAAGCTAAAAATTTCAGAATTGCACCTTGCAATGTGGAGATATTACTGTTTGTGCATTTACAATATTCATTGATTTTTGCCATTGAAAAACGTCCAGAAATGTTTGAAGCTACTGACTGAATGAAAGGAGCTGGCATCTCACTCTCTTTGAATCTTCTTTATCATGCTAGGATTAACAGGAAAAAGCTAAAAATTTCAGAATTGCACCTTGCAATGTGGAGATATTACTGTTTGTGCATTTACAATATTCATTGATTTTTGCCATTGAAAAACATGTTTTTCATATACCAGAAATGTTTGAAGCTACTGACTGAATGAAAGGAGCTGGCATCTCACTCTCTTTGAATCTTCTTTATCATGCTAGGATTAACAGGAAAAAGCTAAAAATTTCAGAATTGCACCTTGCAATGTGGAGATATTACTGTTTGTGCATTTACAATATTCATTGATTTTTGCCATTGAAAAACATGTTTTTCATATACCAGAAATGTTTGAAGCTCCTGACTGAATGAAAGGAGCTGGCATCTCACTCTCTTTGAATCTTCTTTATCATGCTAGGATTAGCAGGAAAAAGCAAAAAATTTCAGAATTGCACCTTGCAATGTGGAGATATTACTGTTTGTGCATTTACAATATTCATTGATTTTTGCCATTGAAAAACGTCCAGAAATGTTTGAAGCTACTGACTGAATGAAAGGAGCTGGCATCTCACTCTCTTTGAATCTTCTTTATCATGCTAGGATTAACAGGAAAAAGCTAAAAATTTCAGAATTGCACCTTGCAATGTGGAGATATTACTGTTTGTGCATTTACAATATTCATTGATTTTTGCCTTTGAAAAACATGTTTTTCATATACCAGAAATGTTTGAAGCTACTGACTGAATGAAAGGAGCTGGCATCTCACTCTCTTTGAATCTTCTTTATCATGCTAGGATTAACAGGAAAAAGCTAAAAATTTCAGAATTGCACCTTGCAATGTGGAGATATTACTGTTTGTGCATTTACAATATTCATTGATTTTTGCCATTGAAAAACATGTTTTTCATATACCAGAAATGTTTGAAGCTACTGACTGAATGAAAGGAGCTGGCATCTCACTCTCTTTGAATCTTCTTTATCATGCTAGGATTAACAGGAAAAAGCAAAAAATTTCAGAATTGCACCGTGCAATGTGGAGATATTACTGTTTGTGCATTTACAATATTCATTGATTTTTGCCATTGAAAAACATGTTTTTCATATACCAGAAATGTTTGAAGCTACTGACTGAATGAAAGGAGCTGGCATCTCACTCTCTTTGAATCTTCTTTATCATGCTAGGATTAGCAGGAAAAAGCAAAAAATTTCAGAATTGCACCGTGCAATGTGGAGATATTACTGTTTGTGCATTTACAATATTCATTGATTTTTGCCATTGAAAAACGTCCAGAAATGTTTGAAGCTACTGACTGAATGAAAGGAGCTGGCATCTCACTCTCTTTGAATCTTCTTTATCATGCTAGGATTAGCAGGAAAAAGCAAAAAATTTCAGAATTGCACCGTGCAATGTGGAGATATTACTGTTTGTGCATTTACAATATTCATTGATTTTTGCCATTGAAAAACATGTTTTTCATATACCAGAAATGTTTGAAGCTACTGACTGAATGAAAGGAGCTGGCATCTCACTCTCTTTGAATCTTCTTTATCATGCTAGGATTAACAGGAAAAAGCTAAAAATTTCAGAATTGCACCGTGCAATGTGGAGATATTACTGTTTGTGCATTTACAATATTCATTGATTTTTGCCATTGAAAAACATGTTTTTCATATACCAGAAATGTTTGAAGCTACTGACTGAATGAAAGGAGCTGGCATCTCACTCTCTTTGAATCTTCTTTATCATGCTAGGATTAGCAGGAAAAAGCAAAAAATTTCAGAATTGCACCTTGCAATGTGGAGATATTACTGTTTGTGCATTTACAATATTCATTGATTTTTGCCATTGAAAAACGTCCAGAAATGTTTGAAGCTACTGACTGAATGAAAGGAGCTGGCATCTCACTCTCTTTGAATCTTCTTTATCATGCTAGGATTAGCAGGAAAAAGCTAAAAATTTCAGAATTGCACCGTGCAATGTGGAGATATTACTGTTTGTGCATTTACAATATTCATTGATTTTTGCCATTGAAAAACATGTTTTTCATATACCAGAAATGTTTGAAGCTACTGACTGAATGAAAGGAGCTGGCATCTCACTCTCTTTGAATCTTCTTTATCATGCTAGGATTAGCAGGAAAAAGCAAAAAATTTCAGAATTGCACCTTGCAATGTGGAGATATTACTGTTTGTGCATTTACAATATTCATTGATTTTTGCCATTGAAAAACATGTTTTTCATATACCAGAAATGTTTGAAGCTACTGACTGAATGAAAGGAGCTGGCATCTCACTCTCTTTGAATCTTCTTTATCATGCTAGGATTAACAGGAAAAAGCTAAAAATTTCAGAATTGCACCGTGCAATGTGGAGATATTACTGTTTGTGCATTTACAATATTCATTGATTTTTGCCATTGAAAAACGTCCAGAAATGTTTGAAGCTACTGACTGAATGAAAGGAGCTGGCATCTCACTCTCTTTGAATCTTCTTTATCATGCTAGGATTAACAGGAAAAAGCAAAAAATTTCAGAATTGCACCTTGCAATGTGGAGATATTACTGTTTGTGCATTTACAATATTCATTGATTTTTGCCATTGAAAAACATGTTTTTCATATACCAGAAATGTTTGAAGCTACTGACTGAATGAAAGGAGCTGGCATCTCACTCTCTTTGAATCTTCTTTATCATGCTAGGATTAGCAGGAAAAAGCAAAAAATTTCAGAATTGCACCGTGCAATGTGGAGATATTACTGTTTGTGCATTTACAATATTCATTGATTTTTGCCATTGAAAAACATGTTTTTCATATACCAGAAATGTTTGAAGCTACTGACTGAATGAAAGGAGCTGGCATCTCACTCTCTTTGAATCTTCTTTATCATGCTAGGATTAGCAGGAAAAAGCAAAAAATTTCAGAATTGCACCTTGCAATGTGGAGATATTACTGTTTGTGCATTTACAATATTCATTGATTTTTGCCATTGAAAAACATGTTTTTCATATACCAGAAATGTTTGAAGCTACTGACTGAATGAAAGGAGCTGGCATCTCACTCTCTTTGAATCTTCTTTATCATGCTAGGATTAGCAGGAAAAAGCAAAAAATTTCAGAATTGCACCGTGCAATGTGGAGATATTACTGTTTGTGCATTTACAATATTCATTGATTTTTGCCATTGAAAAACATGTTTTTCATATACCAGAAATGTTTGAAGCTACTGACTGAATGAAAGGAGCTGGCATCTCACTCTCTTTGAATCTTCTTTATCATGCTAGGATTAGCAGGAAAAAGCAAAAAATTTCAGAATTGCACCTTGCAATGTGGAGATATTACTGTTTGTGCATTTACAATATTCATTGATTTTTGCCATTGAAAAACATGTTTTTCATATACCAGAAATGTTTGAAGCTACTGACTGAATGAAAGGAGCTGGCATCTCACTCTCTTTGAATCTTCTTTATCATGCTAGGATTAGCAGGAAAAAGCAAAACATTTCAGAATTGCACCGTGCAATGTGGAGATATTACTGTTTGTGCATTTACAATATTCATTGATTTTTGCCATTGAAAAACGTCCAGAAATGTTTGAAGCTACTGACTGAATGAAAGGAGCTGGCATCTCACTCTCTTTGAATCTCCTTTATCATGCTAGGATTAGCAGGAAAAAGCAAAAAATTTCAGAATTGCACCGTGCAATGTGGAGATATTACTGTTTGTGCATTTACAATATTCATTGATTTTTGCCATTGAAAAACATGTTTTTCATATACCAGAAATGTTTGAAGCTACTGACTGAATGAAAGGAGCTGGCATCTCACTCTCTTTGAATCTTCTTTATCATGCTAGGATTAACAGAAAAAAGCTAAAAATTTCAGAATTGCACCGTGCAATGTGGAGATATTACTGTTTGTGCATTTACAATATTCATTGATTTTTGCCATTGAAAAACATGTTTTTCATATACCAGAAATGTTTGAAGCTACTGACTGAATGAAAGGAGCTGGCATCGCACTCTCTTTGAATCTTCTTTATCATGCTAGGATTAGCAGGAAAAAGCAAAAAATTTCAGAATTGCACCGTGCAATGTGGAGATATTACTGTTTGTGCATTTACAATATTCATTGATTTTTGCCATTGAAAAACATGTTTTTCATATACCAGAAATGTTTGAAGCTACTGACTGAATGAAAGGAGCTGGCATCTCACTCTCTTTGAATCTTCTTTATCATGCTAGGATTAACAGGAAAAAGCTAAAAATTTCAGAATTGCACCGTGCAATGTGGAGATATTACTGTTTGTGCATTTACAATATTCATTGATTTTTGCCATTGAAAAACATGTTTTTCATATACCAGAAATGTTTGAAGCTACTGACTGAATGAAAGGAGCTGGCATCTCACTCTCTTTGAATCTTCTTTATCATGCTAGGATTAGCAGGAAAAAGCAAAAAATTTCAGAATTGCACCGTGCAATGTGGAGATATTACTGTTTGTGCATTTACAATATTCATTGATTTTTGCCATTGAAAAACATGTTTTTCATATACCAGAAATGTTTGAAGCTACTGACTGAATGAAAGGAGCTGGCATCTCACTCTCTTTGAATCTTCTTTATCATGCTAGGATTAACAGGAAAAAGCTAAAAATTTCAGAATTGCACCGTGCAATGTGGAGATATTACTGTTTGTGCATTTACAATATTCATTGATTTTTGCCATTGAAAAACATGTTTTTCATATACCAGAATTGTTTGAAGCTACTGACTGAATGAAAGGAGCTGGCATCTCACTCTCTGAATCTTCTTTATCATGCTAGGATTAACAGGAAAAAGCTAAAAATTTCAGAATTGCACCGTGCAATGTGGAGATATTACTGTTTGTGCATTTACAATATTCATTGATTTTTGCCATTGAAAAACGTCCAGAAATGTTTGAAGCTACTGACTGAATGAAAGGAGCTGGCATCTCACTCTCTTTGAATCTTCTTTATCATGCTAGGATTAGCAGGAAAAAGCAAAAAATTTCAGAATTGCACCGTGCAATGTGGAGATATTACTGTTTGTGCATTTACAATATTCATTGATTTTTGCCATTGAAAAACATGTTTTTCATATACCAGAAATGTTTGAAGCTACTGACTGAATGAAAGGAGCTGGCATCTCACTCTCTTTGAATCTTCTTTATCATGCTAGGATTAGCAGGAAAAAGCTAAAAATTTCAGAATTGCACCGTGCAATGTGGAGATATTACTGTTTGTGCATTTACAATATTCATTGATTTTTGCCATTGAAAAACATGTTTTTCATATACCAGAAATGTTTGAAGCTACTGACTGAATGAAAGGAGCTGGCATCTCACTCTCTTTGAATCTTCTTTATCATGCTAGGATTAACAGGAAAAAGCTAAAAATTTCAGAATTGCACCTTGCAATGTGGAGATATTACTGTTTGTGCATTTACAATATTCATTGATTTTTGCCATTGAAAAACATGTTTTTCATATACCAGAAATGTTTGAAGCTACTGACTGAATGAAAGGAGCTGGCATCTCACTCTCTTTGAATCTTCTTTATCATGCTAGGATTAACAGGAAAAAGCTAAAAATTTCAGAATTGCACCGTGCAATGTGGAGATATTACTGTTTGTGCATTTACAATATTCATTGATTTTTGCCATTGAAAAACATGTTTTTCATATACCAGAAATGTTTGAAGCTACTGACTGAATGAAAGGAGCTGGCATCTCACTCTCTTTGAATCTTCTTTATCATGCTAGGATTAGCAGGAAAAAGCTAAAAATTTCAGAATTGCACCTTGCAATGTGGAGATATTACTGTTTGTGCATTTACAATATTCATTGATTTTTGCCATTGAAAAACGTCCAGAAATGTTTGAAGCTACTGACTGAATGAAAGGAGCTGGCATCTCACTCTCTTTGAATCTTCTTTATCATGCTAGGATTAACAGGAAAAAGCTAAAAATTTCAGAATTGCACCGTGCAATGTGGAGATATTACTGTTTGTGCATTTACAATATTCATTGATTTTTGCCATTGAAAAACATGTTTTTCATATACCAGAAATGTTTGAAGCTACTGACTGAATGAAAGGAGCTGGCATCTCACTCTCTTTGAATCTTCTTTATCATGCTAGGATTAACAGGAAAAAGCTAAAAATTTCAGAATTGCACCGTGCAATGTGGAGATATTACTGTTTGTGCATTTACAATATTCATTGATTTTTGCCATTGAAAAACGTCCAGAAATGTTTGAAGCTACTGACTGAATGAAAGGAGCTGGCATCTCACTCTTTGAATCTTCTTTATCATGCTAGGATTAACAGGAAAAAGCTAAAAATTTCAGAATTGCACCTTGCAATGTGGAGATATTACTGTTTGTGCATTTACAATATTCATTGATTTTTGCCATTGAAAAACATGTTTTTCATATACCAGAAATGTTTGAAGCTACTGACTGAATGAAAGGAGCTGGCATCTCACTCTCTTTGAATCTTCTTTATCATGCTAGGATTAACAGGAAAAAGCTAAAAATTTCAGAATTGCACCTTGCAATGTGGAGATATTACTGTTTGTGCATTTACAATATTCATTGATTTTTGCCATTGAAAAACATGTTTTTCATATACCAGAAATGTTTGAAGCTACTGACTGAATGAAAGGAGCTGGCATCTCACTCTCTTTGAATCTTCTTTATCATGCTAGGATTAGCAGGAAAAAGCTAAAAATTTCAGAATTGCACCTTGCAATGTGGAGATATTACTGTTTGTGCATTTACAATATTCATTGATTTTTGCCATTGAAAAACATGTTTTTCATATACCAGAAATGTTTGAAGCTACTGACTGAATGAAAGGAGCTGGCATCTCACTCTCTTTGAATCTTCTTTATCATGCTAGGATTAACAGGAAAAAGCTAAAAATTTCAGAATTGCACCTTGCAATGTGGAGATATTACTGTTTGTGCATTTACAATATTCATTGATTTTTGCCATTGAAAAACATGTTTTTCATATACCAGAAATGTTTGAAGCTCCTGACTGAATGAAAGGAGCTGGCATCTCACTCTCTTTGAATCTTCTTTATCATGCTAGGATTAGCAGGAAAAAGCAAAAAATTTCAGAATTGCACCTTGCAATGTGGAGATATTACTGTTTGTGCATTTACAATATTCATTGATTTTTGCCATTGAAAAACGTCCAGAAATGTTTGAAGCTACTGACTGAATGAAAGGAGCTGGCATCTCACTCTCTTTGAATCTTCTTTATCATGCTAGGATTAACAGGAAAAAGCTAAAAATTTCAGAATTGCACCTTGCAATGTGGAGATATTACTGTTTGTGCATTTACAATATTCATTGATTTTTGCCTTTGAAAAACATGTTTTTCATATACCAGAAATGTTTGAAGCTACTGACTGAATGAAAGGAGCTGGCATCTCACTCTCTTTGAATCTTCTTTATCATGCTAGGATTAACAGGAAAAAGCTAAAAATTTCAGAATTGCACCTTGCAATGTGGAGATATTACTGTTTGTGCATTTACAATATTCATTGATTTTTGCCATTGAAAAACATGTTTTTCATATACCAGAAATGTTTGAAGCTACTGACTGAATGAAAGGAGCTGGCATCTCACTCTCTTTGAATCTTCTTTATCATGCTAGGATTAACAGGAAAAAGCAAAAAATTTCAGAATTGCACCGTGCAATGTGGAGATATTACTGTTTGTGCATTTACAATATTCATTGATTTTTGCCATTGAAAAACATGTTTTTCATATACCAGAAATGTTTGAAGCTACTGACTGAATGAAAGGAGCTGGCATCTCACTCTCTTTGAATCTTCTTTATCATGCTAGGATTAGCAGGAAAAAGCAAAAAATTTCAGAATTGCACCGTGCAATGTGGAGATATTACTGTTTGTGCATTTACAATATTCATTGATTTTTGCCATTGAAAAACGTCCAGAAATGTTTGAAGCTACTGACTGAATGAAAGGAGCTGGCATCTCACTCTCTTTGAATCTTCTTTATCATGCTAGGATTAGCAGGAAAAAGCAAAAAATTTCAGAATTGCACCGTGCAATGTGGAGATATTACTGTTTGTGCATTTACAATATTCATTGATTTTTGCCATTGAAAAACATGTTTTTCATATACCAGAAATGTTTGAAGCTACTGACTGAATGAAAGGAGCTGGCATCTCACTCTCTTTGAATCTTCTTTATCATGCTAGGATTAACAGGAAAAAGCTAAAAATTTCAGAATTGCACCGTGCAATGTGGAGATATTACTGTTTGTGCATTTACAATATTCATTGATTTTTGCCATTGAAAAACATGTTTTTCATATACCAGAAATGTTTGAAGCTACTGACTGAATGAAAGGAGCTGGCATCTCACTCTCTTTGAATCTTCTTTATCATGCTAGGATTAGCAGGAAAAAGCAAAAAATTTCAGAATTGCACCTTGCAATGTGGAGATATTACTGTTTGTGCATTTACAATATTCATTGATTTTTGCCATTGAAAAACGTCCAGAAATGTTTGAAGCTACTGACTGAATGAAAGGAGCTGGCATCTCACTCTCTTTGAATCTTCTTTATCATGCTAGGATTAGCAGGAAAAAGCTAAAAATTTCAGAATTGCACCGTGCAATGTGGAGATATTACTGTTTGTGCATTTACAATATTCATTGATTTTTGCCATTGAAAAACATGTTTTTCATATACCAGAAATGTTTGAAGCTACTGACTGAATGAAAGGAGCTGGCATCTCACTCTCTTTGAATCTTCTTTATCATGCTAGGATTAGCAGGAAAAAGCAAAAAATTTCAGAATTGCACCTTGCAATGTGGAGATATTACTGTTTGTGCATTTACAATATTCATTGATTTTTGCCATTGAAAAACATGTTTTTCATATACCAGAAATGTTTGAAGCTACTGACTGAATGAAAGGAGCTGGCATCTCACTCTCTTTGAATCTTCTTTATCATGCTAGGATTAACAGGAAAAAGCTAAAATTTCAGAATTGCACCGTGCAATGTGGAGATATTACTGTTTGTGCATTTACAATATTCATTGATTTTTGCCATTGAAAAACGTCCAGAAATGTTTGAAGCTACTGACTGAATGAAAGGAGCTGGCATCTCACTCTCTTTGAATCTTCTTTATCATGCTAGGATTAACAGGAAAAAGCAAAAAATTTCAGAATTGCACCTTGCAATGTGGAGATATTACTGTTTGTGCATTTACAATATTCATTGATTTTTGCCATTGAAAACATGTTTTTCATATACCAGAAATGTTTGAAGCTACTGACTGAATGAAAGGAGCTGGCATCTCACTCTCTTTGAATCTTCTTTATCATGCTAGGATTAGCAGGAAAAAGCAAAAAATTTCAGAATTGCACCGTGCAATGTGGAGATATTACTGTTTGTGCATTTACAATATTCATTGATTTTTGCCATTGAAAAACATGTTTTTCATATACCAGAAATGTTTGAAGCTACTGACTGAATGAAAGGAGCTGGCATCTCACTCTCTTTGAATCTTCTTTATCATGCTAGGATTAGCAGGAAAAAGCAAAAAATTTCAGAATTGCACCTTGCAATGTGGAGATATTACTGTTTGTGCATTTACAATATTCATTGATTTTTGCCATTGAAAAACATGTTTTTCATATACCAGAAATGTTTGAAGCTACTGACTGAATGAAAGGAGCTGGCATCTCACTCTCTTTGAATCTTCTTTATCATGCTAGGATTAGCAGGAAAAAGCAAAAAATTTCAGAATTGCACCGTGCAATGTGGAGATATTACTGTTTGTGCATTTACAATATTCATTGATTTTTGCCATTGAAAAACATGTTTTTCATATACCAGAAATGTTTGAAGCTACTGACTGAATGAAAGGAGCTGGCATCTCACTCTCTTTGAATCTTCTTTATCATGCTAGGATTAGCAGGAAAAAGCAAAAAATTTCAGAATTGCACCGTGCAATGTGGAGATATTACTGTTTGTGCATTTACAATATTCATTGATTTTTGCCATTGAAAAACATGTTTTTTCATATACCAGAAATGTTTGAAGCTACTGACTGAATGAAAGGAGCTGGCATCTCACTCTCTTTGAATCTTCTTTATCATGCTAGGATTAGCAGGAAAAAGCAAAACATTTCAGAATTGCACCGTGCAATGTGGAGATATTACTGTTTGTGCATTTACAATATTCATTGATTTTTGCCATTGAAAAACAGTCCAGAAATGTTTGAAGCTACTGACTGAATGAAAGGAGCTGGCATCTCACTCTCTTTGAATCTCCTTTATCATGCTAGGATTAGCAGGAAAAAGCAAAAAATTTCAGAATTGCACCGTGCAATGTGGAGATATTACTGTTTGTGCATTTACAATATTCATTGATTTTTGCCATTGAAAAACATGTTTTTCATATACCAGAAATGTTTGAAGCTACTGACTGAATGAAAGGAGCTGGCATCTCACTCTCTTTGAATCTTCTTTATCATGCTAGGATTAACAGGAAAAAGCTAAAAATTTCAGAATTGCACCGTGCAATGTGGAGATATTACTGTTTGTGCATTTACAATATTCATTGATTTTTGCCATTGAAAAACATGTTTTTCATATACCAGAAATGTTTGAAGCTACTGACTGAATGAAAGGAGCTGGCATCTCACTCTCTTTGAATCTTCTTTATCATGCTAGGATTAGCAGGAAAAAGCAAAAAATTTCAGAATTGCACCGTGCAATGTGGAGATATTACTGTTTGTGCATTTACAATATTCATTGATTTTTGCCATTGAAAAACATGTTTTTCATATACCAGAAATGTTTGAAGCTACTGACTGAATGAAAGGAGCTGGCATCTCACTCTCTTTGAATCTTCTTTATCATGCTAGGATTAACAGGAAAAAGCTAAAAATTTCAGAATTGCACCGTGCAATGTGGAGATATTACTGTTTGTGCATTTACAATATTCATTGATTTTTGCCATTGAAAAACATGTTTTTCATATACCAGAAATGTTTGAAGCTACTGACTGAATGAAAGGAGCTGGCATCTCACTCTCTTTGAATCTTCTTTATCATGCTAGGATTAGCAGGAAAAAGCAAAAAATTTCAGAATTGCACCGTGCAATGTGGAGATATTACTGTTTGTGCATTTACAATATTCATTGATTTTTGCCATTGAAAAACATGTTTTTCATATACCAGAAATGTTTGAAGCTACTGACTGAATGAAAGGAGCTGGCATCTCACTCTCTTTGAATCTTCTTTATCATGCTAGGATTAACAGGAAAAAGCTAAAAATTTCAGAATTGCACCGTGCAATGTGGAGATATTACTGTTTGTGCATTTACAATATTCATTGATTTTTGCCATTGAAAAACATGTTTTTCAATATACCAGAAATGTTTGAAGCTACTGACTGAATGAAAGGAGCTGGCATCTCACTCTCTTTGAATCTTCTTTATCATGCTAGGATTAACAGGAAAAAGCTAAAAATTTCAGAATTGCACCGTGCAATGTGGAGATATTACTGTTTGTGCATTTACAATATTCATTGATTTTTGCCATTGAAAAACATGTTTTCATTATACCAGAAATGTTTGAAGCTACTGACTGAATGAAAGGAGCTGGCATCTCACTCTCTTTGAATCTTCTTTATCATGCTAGGATTAACAGGAAAAAGCTAAAAATTTCAGAATTGCACCGTGCAATGTGGAGATATTACTGTTTGTGCATTTACAATATTCATTGATTTTTGCCATTGAAAAACAGTGTTTTTCATATACCAGAAATGTTTGAAGCTACTGACTGAATGAAAGGAGCTGGCATCTCACTCTCTTTGAATCTTCTTTATCATGCTAGGATTAGCAGGAAAAAGCAAAAAATTTCAGAATTGCACCGTGCAATGTGGAGATATTACTGTTTGTGCATTTACAATATTCATTGATTTTTGCCATTGAAAAACATGTTTTTCAATATACCAGAAATGTTTGAAGCTACTGACTGAATGAAAGGAGCTGGCATCTCACTCTCTTTGAATCTTCTTTATCATGCTAGGATTATCAGGAAAAAGCTAAAAATTTCAGAATTGCACCGTGCAATGTGGAGATATTACTGTTTGTGCATTTACAATATTCATTGATTTTTGCATTGAAAAACGTCCAGAATTGTTGAAGCTACTGACTGAATGAAAGGAGCTGGCATCTCACTCTCTTTGA
>NW_027366981.1:0-63438 GCF_046119375.1 Phyllobates terribilis
TAGTGTTACTAAAACTCCATTCTTTTTTAATTACTAAATTACTTCTCTCTGGGATTGACTGGACATACCTATTTACTACATAATTAGGAATAGTTCAGTTATATACTTTAAAATCTACTTCGATTGAATGCGTTACGATAGCGCACGTCCATCAGCCGCGGTCGGCAACAACTTGGGCGTGGGACGCGGTAGAGCTAACATGGGCGCGGAACACTTTCTATTAAAACTCGACACTAATTTTCCTCGTATCTTTCTGGTGTTGGTTAAGTTTTGTATTAGCTGCCTCTGTGTTCTATTGGAAGAATCATATTTTTTGTTTTTGCTTCTGTGCTTGGCTCTTTTTTAAATTTCCTGCAAACTATTATCTGGAATGAGGCTGAGCTTTTTACTATTTCTATCTACCTTCCACTTGATATGTAGTGAATAGATCAGACTTTTCCTTCGATACTGAAGATTATCTTGTGGGTAAGTTCGTTCTTACCATCATCTTATATTATATGAAGGAATCTATCATCTTGAGTCCGCCTGGAATTATATAAGTTATTATAACTCAGGCATCTATATTAGAAGCGACTTATCTGATGGATTTCCTTTCTAAAACTTCACAAAATCTTAGAACTATAGTCTTACGTGGCTAAAATGTCAATGCTAGGTTCATGTATCTGTGAACTGCAATTTCAGGTTTATCGTGTTTTATTGTGGACATTTTATTTTGATGTGGATATTTCATTTAGTGAAACAGAAAATTAGTCTAAGATTGTGAAAACCCCAAGTTTGGAATAGGGGTTGTGTGTTCTTGCTCAATTCTAGAATAATCGGTAATATAAATTGTCATAAAATACTAGGTTAATAAAATTTTATTACCAAAAGCACTTCAACCAAACTTTCCTAAATTAAAACTCTACTAAAACATATTTATCTATATATATAATACTAAAATAACATGAAAAACAACCTATGTTTCAGCTTCTCATTGATCCAGACACATGTCATCTTCTTCTGTAAAAAACTATTAGAAAATGTTTACACGTGTCAATTTTTCAAGAACACTGTTATTTTTGGACTATAAGCCACATGATGTCCAATTTGGCAGACATGTAAAATAAATTTTATAAATTTCATTTACTATTATATGACTAAGGTAGTCTAACATAGTAAAAAGAAAACAATGTAATCTAGAAAATGTTTTTCTCTCTATAAGAGAAAGAACTAGAATCCGACATTATCTTTTATATTTGATTATAAAGATATCCTATAACGAAAAATAGGAAATGATTAAAATAAAAAATATACAAAACTACAACAGTAAGGAAAGTATTATAGAAATGCAACCATTAATTATTTATTATCAATGAGAAAGATAATTTATATTGTGACTTGATATTATATATCTTTATTAGTACTATTTATTAATATATTTAAAAATTATAATTTATCTATAAATTATTTATTTTAAATAAAAATATTTGGATAAATCGAGTGCATGACACCGATTGAACTAGTAAATCTGTATCCAATTAGCTTGTACGAATGAACTAAAATAATGGAAACAATTGCTCTTTGAATGACCTTTGCAATCTTAGAACTACTTGTATGGATTTTTTGGTTTTCACTCATGTTTCTTATTGGACTTTTTTTGTTGTTGTTTTTTTTGGATTCTAGGGTTAGGCCCATTTGTAATCCTATATAAGTAGATACATGTTTTATTTCTCATTAGGCTGGATCAATTGTCTTGGTGGACTCCACTTCAATTCGATTGTGAGAAGGTTTTATTCGGTGGATCACCGGATGATTTATTCTCGATCTTCGGATATTGTTTATCCAGCTATCTGTCAACTCATTACCAAATTACCCTCACCTGCAACCTCAATTTGGTTGTCTATCCCTATCCGACGTCACAATCTCGTCTAACGAGCATCTACCTTGACACCAACGTTTACAAAGATCATGTGTACCACATCATAAACAAAGATGAATAGACTATGAAGAGCAGAAACAATGTCTGATCTTCCATTGGCGTTTGCACAATACAACAGTAGTAACAATAAACTAAATTTTTTTAATCATGGTGGATATGACTCTTTTATATGATTTGATGGTTGATCAATAAGAATCTGTGTTACTAAAGGAATTAGCGAAACTGGTTAAAGTTTAGAAGTGGGTTAATCAACATTTTCTTTTGTAGGGCATAGTTTAGGATAAGAGAATAATAAATCTTCTAAATCCTTACCCGAAAGATATTCTAAAATAGTTCAAACATATTTCTTAATCAAGTTGATTATGTATACTCGGGAGGATCAAATAATATGTCAAATTTGTGTGAGAAGTGAAATATTCAAGTTCATGTGGTTTTTTTAAAGTATGCATGCATTGTTAATTACGGTTTTTGGCACATGAATCTGTTTATACACTATTTTGCATATATCCGTATACGCAACTTTGCAGTGTGCTCTTCGAACCAACATCTCCATAACTAGACTATTAAGTGTTGCTCTTTCATATTAGTGTAATCTTGTCTGTCATGTAGGCTGCGCCGATCCAAAGATTTAGTGGGCCCTAGAGCCAAAAAATATTTTGAACAATATATACAATTTTTTGTAATTGAATTACATTTACTTTTTATACAAAAATAAGGTTGATATTTGAATATTATGTCATACTACGTATATAAATTACATATAAAAAATAAAAATAAAAATTAATCAATTTACAATTCTTAAGTAAAAATATTGGTTTTCAACAAGACTATCAAGTATCAAATATATAATTATTATAAAAATAATAGAATCATAATATAAAATTATTATAAGTAAGAGATCTAATAACAATTTGAAATTAAAAATTTATTTATATGCCTCAAAGAAAAAATAAGCCCCATAAAAATGCAAGAATAATACAAAATATACCGTTTAAGAGATTGATTTACTTATAAAATCAAAATAATTGAAAATATATATTATAGTGATAGAATTTTTTTCAAATTAAAAACTAAGTTCCTTTATTTGTAAAATCAAACAAGAATTAGGCTTAACATGTAAAATATTAAAAAAAATAAGCATAAATATTTAAGTGGATAAGTTAAATGAAAATGAGCCCTATTTATTGAATAAAATGTTGTTGCTTTTGATATTTGAACACAAAACCTTTTATAACAAAACCAATACATCTATCACTAGACTAAACACATTTTTTGGAAATTAACTTTTACTAGTTAATACTCCCTCTAGATACAAATACATGTCATTTTAGGGCTCTTCTGTTAGATACAAATACATGTTATTTTTCCAACTTTTTCCTCATTTTAGCACATTTACCCCTATCAATTATTATATTAAATCTACTTTATTTTTGTAGATATTTCTTTTTACATTTTCAATGATATTTTTAGTAGGGTTATTTAGGAAAAAATATTCTACCTTAATTTCTGTGAAATTTTATTCCGGTCATACCATCTTCTACTTAAAAGTGAGAGCATCACTTATGAATAGTATTAGGTTGTTGTTGTTGGGTGTAATATTGGGCTTTAGAAAAGATAATATTGGGCTTAAAAATCATGTTCTGGTGATTGGGTCGTGTTTCTCTTCTTTATTTGTCTCTGTGTACATTTTTTTTATAAAGGTAAACTAAGGAAATCCTCCTTATCCAGGAGGCAATCCCGCATTATCATGTTAATAATGCTTACAAGAGAAAAAAGAAAACTAAGAAGCAAATGTTGTGAAACCCGCAACCTTTCTCGCAAAGTCCTGATATAAAAATCAGATACGTTACATAAGTTACGAAGGTACTGAAGTATCCTAAATCGATCTTCTCAACGTCTTTAGATGCAATAAGGTCAGCTGCCTGGTTGTTTTCTCTGAAGCAGTGAAGAATTCGAACTTCATTGAAGGATCGGAGTGATCTTGAATTTCTTCAATGATGGTTTTTAATCTTCCATGGTACCTGCCAAATCTGTCTAATGACATTTATTACTGTAAGGTTATCTCCTTCTAAAATAATATTTCTTAGGTTAAGAAGATTCGCTTGTCTAATACCCTCAATAGTCGCACGAGCCTCACTTTGAATCGCAGATTGACAGTTAATTTTGTTATGATATATTTTAATAATATCTCCTTTGTTATCACGAATAAAATACCAATATGAGAATCACCGTTAGCATAATAGGAAGCATCAAAATTAACCTTAAATCATCCTTCAGGAGGTTTTTTCCAATTTTTAATGTTATTTCTTTTCTTAGGGTTACTCGGAAAGTGATTATTACCATTCATTTGCATAGTATTAGCTTTATATTTACACGGATGAAAATCTTTGGTGGCTATCCAAGAGTGGAATTGAATGAACGCAGTATCGGTAGATTTATCCTTAGGAGTATTCGATCTATCAAAAATTAGTTTGTTACGATATTTCCAAAGTTCAAACCAAAGAAAGAATATAACATCGATATTAGTGTTGTTATCCAAGAAGTAGTCAAAATCCATGTTGCCATTATTAGTATTGATATAGTTAATCTTTTTGCCCATTCGGTTTTCAATTATGTTAATCATTTGGATGGTATTTGGGCAGCTGAAGAAGAAGTGGGATGTCGTTTCCAGAGATCCGTTACAGGGAGTACAATGATTTGGTACACGATTATAATACCTATTTAATCTTTCTGTTGTTGGAAGACAATCAGAAAGTGTCTTCCATAAGAAAATTTTAATTTTGGGTGGAATGTTAAGATTCCACATTTTAGTGAAAATTGTTAAGTTTGGATTTGCGCATTGATTTTTAGTTAGTTCTACTGCACTTTTAGTGCTGAATTCACCTGAACTAGAAAGTTTCCATATCAATTTATCTTCAGTATCAGATAGAGGACTATAGATCTTTATGATTTGATTTATTATGTTAGTCGGTAATATAGTAGCTAGTTTTAGTGGATCCCACATCTTGTTATTGGTAATGAATTCAGAGACTTTAGTATCTCGTTCATGGATACTAGGATTAAAAAATGGTTGAGTGTCAATGTTATTGTAGGTTCGTGTTTATTAGGCCACTATTGTTCAACGTCTTCTAAGGTTCATTAAGTCTTAGATGCGCTTCTCAAGTATCAAATTGCGCTTTAATACTTGGAGATGCGCTTGACCAGTGTAAGACACTTAGTAATTGATTTACTAAAGTCCCTGAATGCGGAAAAGGTCAGACAACAATAAGAGCGCGCTTTAAGTGTTTAAAGCGCACTAAGATTTGCACACAAAGAGTTTCCAAACGGTGAGAACCCTAAGTCACTAATTGACTCGGGATAAAACTCACCACTACTTTGTATTGATAAAAGAAGGTTACAATCTCTCCTTCAACTCTTGAAGCTCACTCGTAAACTCTTTTTACAACACTTGAGTTCAGCTCTAGAACAATGGTACTTCACCTCTCTTGATTACAACTAAGTAAACACTTAAGCTCTCCTAGCTTCTCTCTGAATTCCTCACTTTGTAATACCTAGAGTGAATGCAACAGTCCACTATTTATACATAAACCTTAAGCTACAACTCTAACTTAATTCCGTGTAACAAACTTAGACTTAGCATATTGCCACCTCATCAATCCGTGCGCCTTGATCAAATTGTAAGAGATAATCAACCACTTGGATTAATTTGGTTTTGTTCTTCAACTTGTTGATGCACGCCACCTCAGCAATCCGTGTCCTCTGCGCTAACTAACTTTCCTCCACGCTGGCGATCTCTGGTCATGCGTCTCAAAGACTTCAAGTTCTTCTCACACCTCTTGTGCACGCAACTTGAATTCTCCCGCTCACCAGCATTCCCTTGCATTTCGGCAGTTCTCTTCTGTGACAGCGTACACCTTGCGCTATGGTGGAACCTCGTGATCAACACTCCTTCCACTTCATTCAAGCGCATCTTCTATGCCTTAGAAGCTCGCCTATACTCACTTCTGGACTTGAATGGGATTATTAAAGACCGCTTGCGAAACTTGCTTTCTCCGCTTGGTGTTAAGCGTGACTGAGACCAGTCGAAGCGCATCTCTAAGTGACTTAAGCGCATCCCAGAAGATATTACAATAACCTGGAAAGCTTAGAAACACTAAGAGATTAAACATATTAGTTTGTTATCATCAAAACAAAGAGAAATAGATTAAGCTTTAATAAGACTATTAAAGCTCAACTAACAATTTCCCCCTTTTGATGATGACAAACTGTGAACAGGTAAGCTCAAAATACTTTAAGTAATGATTAAAATGGAGACAATAAACAACAAGTTAATCAAGTATTCAGATTCGGAATTAGGTCAAAGTACCTTACCAAGTACTTAACCAACACAGTTTTCAAATTCCCCCTAAGTTCAAGCACGATCTCATACTTCCCCCTTAATCAAAGAAGGATGGACCTATTTTCTTCCCCTTTTGACATCATCGAAAAAAATCAAAAGCATAGTCATACGGTAAGAAAGATAGGAGGGTGCACTTGCTAACTAATAAGTCAAACAGGGCAAGATAGCAAATAATAAGCAACTTAAGTAGCAAAGAGTCAAGTCAGCAAAGCTCTTAGAGATATAAAAATCAAAAGCATACTTGTATTGATCATCTTAGTAACTGCCACAAAAATAGATAGGATAACCTAGAGAGAGCTAGTTCACAGATACTTTAACAAAGTAGAGAGAGAAAAAGAAATCAGCAAAAGCGCTTAAAAGCGCAACCATCACAACACTTAACAACTACAGCCTTTCCTCATATTCGAACTTCTCCTGAACCAATGTAACCATCTTCGTAACTTGCTCGATCCGCACACCCAGCTGTTTCTCGACCCACTCATGATGCGCTTCAAGTGATGCAATAACACTTGAAAAATCTGTAGAAGCAGATGAAGGACGAGCGCGAGGACTCAGGTTAGAGCGCGAGCTAGAAGGGTATGTACCTTCAGGTTTGGGGAGGAGAATAGCACAGATTGAGTCTGGAGTGAGGAAGGTAGAGCAATCATAGTCGGTGAGCGAGCTATCATAGAGACCGTCTGCCTTGAGCATCTTGCAGATCAAGTGAGGGAAAGGTAGAGGCCCTGAAGTAGCAGCGCGACAGAGGACGAGATGACTCATCATTATCTGAGCCGTATTAACTACCTGATTCGAGATTACCGCGGCCATTATGCAACAATCTGCTATCGTGACTTTCTCCCTATCATAATCTCTCGGGATTATGTTTGTGATGATGTAATAATGAAGTAACCTGCGACTCGGTTTCAGCATATCGACGGTGAGGGTGCAATTTGGGACATTCGGACCAAAAACGGCTTCCTTGAGCTGCTTGGCTCCTGCGGGCCAGTTTTTCTTGTAGAGTCTGCCAAACCCATTAGACTACCCGGTGATCCCTATAGCCTTCGCAAGGTACTTCACCAAGAAGGTTCCTCTGGAGTTCCCTCGGAAGTTGAACCATACCTGACTGTACTCTGGGTTGGCGGGCTGGTACTCCATAGTGGCGTAGAACTAATATACCATAGAATCATTACACCTTGCTGGCTCAGTTTCCAGCTTGTCCCACCCTTGAAATCTTAACCACGTCGAGAAGCGCGATATGTGCGATGACTCGTGTAGCTCAGAGAGGAGGTCGAAGGTGACAATCTCAGGAAAAAGAAAAGAGCGCTTAGCAATACCTGGTGGCACTGGAGGGAACTTGTTGGCACCGATCACTTTAGCGCGCTTTAAGCGTGTAGATGTACCTTTCTCCGGGATAACCTCATGCGACGGCGACTCATGCTCAGAACCGTCAGATGACTCAATTTCCTCAGTGGGAGGAGGAGGAAGAGGTGCCTTTCGCTTACGACTCTTACAGCGCAATACATCACTCTATCGATCGGCTTTCTGAGTGGTTAAGGGCAGGGGAGAATCATGGCCTGGACGAGCTTGAATGTGGTAATCCTCGTCGTCATCTGAGTATGAAGGGATAGAAGCCAGAAGCTGCTTAGGAGAAGTGAGAGACTGAGTACCTGGCCTTGTCTGAGTACCTTGTCGTGAAGGAGTGTCAATTTCAAGCACACCCTTACCCTTCGCTGGGGTAGAGTGAGACACGGCATGAGTAGAGGCTTCAGTAGTTGGCTCGGCAAGCTCTTTCTCAACGTCATAGCCAGCTAGTTCCAAATATTCAGCGGTGAGCAAAAGATCGACCTTGGGCTCATGAGAGAAGAGTGGAGCGTCTAGGATGAGAGGTTCTTTTGTGGGACTAGGGCTTTCTGTGGGGCTTTCTGTGGGGATGACTGGATCGGTGATATGTGTTTGGGGAGGCTCATCTTGTGGAGCGTGTGTAGAGATGGATGGGTCAGATGTAGAAGACTGAGCCTTTAGCAAAGACTCAACCTTTGCACTGGTAGCTAGGTCAAGATCGGCAAGATTAACGTTTTCCATTGTTGAATTTGAAGTAAAGGGACGGGGAAGCGTGAATGGAGTTTGAGAGAGAGATAGAGGCAAGAGGTAGAAAATAGGGTAAATGGATGGGGAGAAAATACCTGGTATTTATAAGCGCTCGGCCTTCACTCTCAACCGTTCAAGCAACCAATCAGAATCAACGACAGGAAAAGAAGTCCAACGGTCCAATGAGAACACAGATTTGACGCACTAGGCTCCCAACGGATATTAATGTGGTCGTTACTTCAAAAAGCGGAAAGATTCGTTTGACAGCTATTCGTTGCTTCACAATTAAGCAAACCCAAGTCTGAAGATAAACCAACCAGTCGCGCTTTGAAGCGCCATGAAGCACAACACAGAAACGCGCTAAAATAATAAGCTCAACCAATCTCTCCTCTGGCTGAATATTCTAAAGAAGCTCAAAAACTGACTGAGGCAAATAGATGTAAGAGTGTGATGTCCAGTTCAATTCTCAAACGACAATGTAAAGACATTCATGAACAGGAAGATGCACATTCATATAGGGGACATTAGAGCATTCAATCACTCAAGTTGATGTGGACGTATGTGCATATACATGTAATATGGTAATTTAGCTTTATGTCACCAAATGAATACTTCTCTAATGTGGAGTTCAATAAAGGACGAGAGAAGTGTTACATCTAGTCAGGCTAAGGATACCTATACAATGGATCATTTCTTAGGCATGTAATATGGGTAGAAGACGATCACCATTGTCAAGTTTTTGGCAAAGAAGAGCATGCATTGACTAAGATTATATCAAATCGAGCTAAGCAAGTAAGACAACTTTAGTACTAATTCATTTTAATGAACAACCATAAAGCATGAAAGACTCAAAGCTATCAAGCGCAAGCTACCATAGTTCGTACCTTGATACTAAGCTCGCTAATTCTAGTCAAATAGGGGAATACTTACAGAGTCATTGCCTCAAAGCTAATGGAGTCGCATAAGGCCAAGTTGAACCTGAAGGTTTAAGAAGACCTGTCGATTAAGCGCTTTAGTAAAAATATCCGCTATTTTCCCTTCTGAAGATACGTGAGTAAGCTGGATGTTCTTGCTCTCCACATGATCACGTAGAAAGTGGTGTCGTACATCGATGTGCTTAGTTCGTGTGTGATGTACTGGGTTCTTGGAGACACAAATTGCGCTGGTATTATCACAATAGATAGAGTGTCTAGATTAATACCGTAGTCAACGAGCTGTTGTTTTATCCACAGTACTTGAGCACAACATTGCGTTGCGGCTATGTACTCTGCTTCTGTCGTTGAAAGCGCAATACAATTCTGCTTCTTGGATCCCCACGATACAAGACATGGTCCAAGGAACTGTTCCATCCCACTTGTGCTCTTACGGTCTGCTAAATAACCTGCATAATCTGCATCGTTGTAGCCAACAAGAGAAAGACCGCCTCCTTTGGAGTACCAAAGACATAAATCGTCAGACCCCTTAAGATACCTAAGTATGCGCTTTACATGAGTTAGGTGAGAAGCGTGAGGGTCTGACTGAAAGCGAGCACAAACACTAACGGCAAATACAATATCAGGTCTTGAAGCAGTTAAATACATAAGGGAGCCAACCATACCTCTATACATAGTTTGGTCTACCTTCTCATTCATAAGATCTTTATCCAGTTTTGTAGTGGTTGAGAGGGGTGTAGGACATGGTTTGCTTTCTTCCATTTGATACTTCTTGAGGAGCTCTTTGATGTATTTCTGTTGATGTATTTCAATGCCATTTTCCAACTGGTTCACCTGAAGCCCGAGGAAGTACTTGAGCTCACCAATCATGCTCATGCTGAACTTGAGGCTCATGGTATTCTTAAAATCCTCTACAAGCTGCAAGTTAGTAGAACCAAAAATAATATCATCAACATATATTTGGACAATAAGGATATCGCCCTTTGCTTCCCTGATGAAGAGGGTCTTGTCCACCAATCCTCTTTTGTAGCCATTAGCAAGAAGATACTTCGATATACAGTCATACTAAGCGCGAGAGGCTTGCTTAAGATCATAAAGCGCCTTGTCTAGGAAGTACACATGATCAGGATAAGCTGGATCTTCAAAACCTGGTGGTTGCTTGACGTACACTTCCTCGTTCAAATCACCACTGAGGAAAGCGGTCTTCACATCCATTTGAAACAACTTAAATCCTTTGTGTGCGGCAAAAGCTATCAACAAGCGAATTGCCTCTAGTCGAGCAACTGGTGCGTATGTTTCATCATAATCAATGCCTTCTTGTTGATTGTATCCTTGTGCAACAAGTCGAGCTTTGTTACGAACCACTTCTCCACTATCATCCAGTTTGTTCCTAAATACCCAGCGCGTACCAATAATGCTTCTATCACCTGGCCAGGGCACTAGACGTCATACCTGGTTGCGCTTGAACTCTTCTAACTCTTCTTGCATAGCAATTATCCAGTCTAGATCTTGAAGCGTGACTTGTATGTTCTTTGGTTCCTCTAAAGACACAAAAGCACTATAAGAAAGCAAGTTAAGTACGTTAGAGCGAGTTTGGGTACCTTGTTTGAACTGAGATATGATCGCTGAAACTGGATGGGACTTCATTTATTGGTAATCCCGCACTGTGACCTCAGTATTATCTGGTAGCTTCATCGTTGTAGTCTTGGACAAGCTTCTTTTTCCACCAGATTGGTCACTTGGTCCCGCTTGAGGACAGTCAGGTTGCGCTTAACCACTGCTAGATCCCGCTTGAGAGCTAGAAGGTCCAGCTAAAGTAACTGAGGGTGTTACCTGACCTGAGCGAGGTGATGAAGGTGTATCTTGATCATTGATGAATGGTCCACTCCCTTGATCTATATTCTGAGTGTTGTCCTCTGGAATAGCTTCGTCACTTGGATTGTCTTCTTCTTGAGCCGAAGGTCGAGAAGCGCAACCACCACAATCGTCATCATCACTTTCTATACGTGTGGAAGTCGTAGAAGGTGGAGCTTGAGGAATGTGTGGAGAAGCTGGAGGTAGATCAGGGCTAACAAATGGATCGTCATTTATTTCTTCTGTGCTATCAAGTTGTCCTTCATCAAATTTCACATGGATACTATCTTCTTCCCTCTGAGTCCTCAGGTTGAGCACTCTATACCCTTTGTTAGCAAAAGCATAATCTAGAAAGATAGCATCGTCGTTCCTAGCATCAAATTTACCCAAGAGATCCTTCCCATTGTTATTGACGTAACACTTGCAACCAAACACTCGTAAGTGAGAGATATTTGGTGTACGTCCTTTGAGCAACTCATATGGAGTTTTCTCTAGGATAGGCCTTAACAAGGCTCGGTTAGTAATATAACATGCCGTGCTCACAGCTTGTGCCCAATAGTATGAAGCGACAGCACTAGAGAGTAGCATTGTACGTGCCATCTCTTGTAGAGTCCTATTCTTGAGCTCAACAACTCCATTTTGCTCAGGGGTTCTAGGAATAGAGAAATTATGATCTATACCCCTTTCATCACAAAATGCTACGAACTCTCCAATCTTGAATTTGGTTCCATTGTCAGAACGAATTGCACAAATGGGGAGCCCCAAACTCTTTTCTAAGAAAAGCGCATGAGTACGAAACGTTGCAAAGGTTTCGCTCTTGTCTTTTAAGAAGAGAGTCCAGGTGTAGCGATAATAGTCATCAACTATAACGAAAATGTAGCGATTACCTCCCTTACTCTGAGTACGTAGTGGTCCACATAAGTCCATGTGGAGAAGCTCTAGAGGAGCCTTGGTCTGCACTACTTTAATAGATGGAAAGGAGCTTCTTGTCGCTTTGGCCTTGGAGCAATCTGAGCATGAAGTCATGGATTCCACTTTGATGCGAGGAAGACCACGAACCAGGTCTTTGGACTGAAGCTTGTTGAGTAGATGTAGACTAGTGTGTCCCATTCTCTTGTGCCAAAGACTGGTTGTTTCTTCGAGTGTAGCGAGACATAGGTTGCTCTTGGGGGAGAAGCAGTGATCGAACAGATATGTATTATCGATGCACTTACCCTTTAGAAGTATCTCTTGATCAGGGCTAACCACTGCACATTCACTTGTGCTGAACCATACTTTGTTTCCCCCTTGGTCGCACAACTGGGCTACACTGAGTAGATTGAATTGGAGGCTTTCTACTAAATTCACATCTTTGATTTGTATTAACTTGTTGAGATGTGCGCTGCCTCGAGCTTTGATTCTTCCCTGCTTCTTGTAACCGAAGGAGACGCTGCCTCCCTCCTTAGCTTGAAATGAGAGTAGTAATGTTGGATCGCCCGTCATGTGACATGAACATCCGTTGTCGATATACCACCTACTCTGCATTCCAACCTGCAAGCGAAGAAATCAAGCTTTGATCTCCCAACGAAGGTTGCGCTTCGAGGGAATATTAGACACAGCTATTGTTGAGTTAGTCTTTTGGATTGGCTCATAATAGCTAGGATCATTTAAATCTAGCACTAGATGAGGTCTCGCTTCACGAAGCGCACCTCTGTGTGCTGAAGCGCAATTGTTCTTGACAGGTGAATGTCGACGACGTGTGCGCTTGCCCTCAGATTTAGCCATTGGCTTATAGGGCTTGTTTTTTAGGACTTCTAGCTCCTCACACTCACGCCTATCGTGTCCATTTTTACCATAAAAAGTGCAGTAATGGTTACCTCTCACGTAACCATACTTCCATTTTCCTGGTTTAAATGGTGCTTTCTTCTCAAGTTTCATAGGCTGAGCTGGGTGCGCGCTTGTTTTTTATACAAGTGGTGCGCTTTTTTCCCCATGAAACCATTCTTTTCTTTCGGATGGTTGTTCCTCAAGGACATTTATTCTGCTTTTTAAATGAGAGTTTTCACTCTTGTAGGCAGTCAAGTCTTGTTCAAGTGACTTAAGATTTTCAGAGTAGTCACTTGTTTGAGGAAAGCTGGTAGAAGAAGAAGACTCCTAGGGGTCATAGCCCAGTCCAGGTCTAGCTTTGACAAAGACTGTTTGAGAAACAGACCTTGCCTCTACTAGTTTAGTCAGGTCGTCTAGCTTGGAGATAATCTGATCAAGCTTTACGTCCTTAGTTGAGTCAAAGTTTCTTTCCAACCCATTTCCATGACAGCGCTCACAAGATTTAGAGAGAAGTTTGGTCCTGTCATGCAACCGTTTGGAAAGCTCAACTATTACTTATTTTTTAGAATTTAGTTCAACCAGCTGTTCTCTAGCTTCAGTAGCTAGAGACTTATGTTCAACCATTAATTCTCTTAAGAGGAAACGAGGTTGCGCTTAGGTAAATTGTCAAGATTTAGACTCGATACCTCAATTTCAGAACCAGAGTCTGAATCGGATCCTTCACCAGCCATCAAGCAAACGTCTGCTTGCGCTCCATCTTCAGACTCTTCGTCTGATTCTCCCCAAAGCGTGACAAAGGCTTGTTTAGGGGGATGTTTGTTGGAGCTGGAGCTTGGATTCACCTTGGCATGAGGAGACGCCTTGGCTAGGTGTCCCTTCTCATTGTAGTTAAAGCATGTAAAGTCTCGGACATCGCGTTGCTTGTATGTTGGATCGCGCTTGAATCCACCTTGTCTCTTAAATAATTCCTTCACTACCTTGGTCATCATGGCGACATCTCTATCATCATCATCGTCTCCTTCGTCATCATTCTCTAATTTCTGGAGGATGCGTGAGAGCTTGAGCGCCATGCCCTTGGTTTCTCGTTCTGAGATTTTCTCTTCATTATTCTTGATCTCTTGTACCTTGAAGTTTCCTGCAAGCACAGAAATAGGCAATTCTCGAGTCTCTTTTGATTGGAGAAGAATCTGCTTGAGAGTCGCGTACTTGGAATTCACCCCATGGATGAATGCCATTGAGTACTCCCAAGCCTTCTTTTCCATTCCAGCGGATAGCATTTTGTCATAAAGAATTTGACATCGAGAATGGTAGTCAGATACAAGATCATTTTCACCCATTTTAATGGAGCAAAATTCACGGTTCAGCTCAAATAGTCGGTTGTCCTTCATATCTTCACTACCTGAATGCATGTTGATGATGGTTGTCCACATCTCTTTAGCAGTAGAGAGAGACATTACCTTATCAATGTCTTTACGGGAAAGCGCATTTAGAATGAGCTGATGCGCTTTGGCGTTTTTCTCCATTAGTTGATACTCCTTGGCTTCCCATTTGGAGTCATCTTTCTCATAAATTATCTCATCTCCCTTGTCGATGTTTTCAAGCACTGATAATCTGTTTACTGTATATAATTCCTTGTCATCGTTAGCCACCACTCCAATTCACCTTCAATGAGTACATGGGGCTTTGCAAGAGAGATTCCGAGGTTAAAGTTTGACATGTTCTTACTCTTCAAAATCCTTATGATCTGCAAAAAGGATTAGTGCAAAAATAAGCAAACCTGGCTCTGATACCAATTGTAGGTTCGTGTTTATTAAGCCACTATTGTTCAACATCTTCTAAGGTTCATTAAGTCTTAGATGCGCTTCTTAAGTATCGAATTGCGCTTTAATACTTGGAAATGCGCTTGACCAGTGTAAGACACTTAGTAATTGATTTACTAAAGTCCTTGAACGCCGAAAAGGTCAGACAACAATAAGAGCGCGCTTTAAGTGTTTAGCGCACTAAGATTTGCACACAAAGAGTTTCCAAATGGTGAGAACCCTAAGTCACTAATTGACTCGGGATAAAACTCACCACTACTTTGTATCGATAAAAGAAGGTTACAATCTCTCGCTTCAACTCTTGAAGCTCACTCGTAAACTCTTTTTACAACACTTGAGTTCAGCTCTAGAACAATGGCACTTCACCTCTCTTGATTACAACTGAGTAAACACTTAAGCTCTCCTAGCTTCTCTCTGAATTCCTCACTTTGTAATACCTAGAGTGAATGCAACAGTCCACTATTTATACACAAACCTTAAGCTACAAATCTAACTTAATTCCGTGTAACAAACTTAGACTTAGCATATTGCCACCTCATCAATCCGTGCGCCTTGATCAAATTGTAAGAGATAATCAGCCGCTTGGATTAATTTGGTTTTGTTCTTCAACTTGTTGATGCACGCCACCTCAGCAATCCGTGTCCTCTGCGCTAACTAACTTTCCTCCACGCTGGCGATCCCTGGTTATGCGTCTCAAAGCCTTCAAGTTCTTCTCACACCTCTTGTGCACGCAACTTGAATTCTCCCACTCACCAGCCTTCCCTTGCATTTCGGCAGTTCTCTTCTGTGACAGCGTACACCTTGTGCTATGGTGGAACCTCGTGATCAACACTCCTTCCACTTCATTCAAGCGCATCTTCTATGCCTTAGAAGCTCGCCTATACTCACTTCTGGACTTGAATGGGATTATTAAACACCGCTTGTGAAACTTGCTTTCTCCGCTTGGTGTTCAACGCGATTGTGACCAGTCTAAGCGCATCTCTAAGTGACTTAAGCGCATCCTAGAAGATATTACAATAACCTGGAAAGCTTAGAAACACTAAGAGATTAAACATATTAGTTTGCTATCATCAAAACAAAGAGAAATAGATTAAGCTTTAATAAGACTATTAAAGCTCAACTAACAGTTATCAATCCAATTATCTGTCCAGAAATTAATATTTCTACCATTACCAAGAACCCAAAAGAGCCCTTTGTTGAACTTATCCCAAAGATGTAATAAACGGTCAAATTTTTAGGAGTGGCTATGTTTTTTATGATAATTCACGATATCTTTTGTCTTTAAATATTTTTCCTTGATGATTCTAACCCACATATTATGATCTTTGTCATTAACAATTTTCCAAAGTAATTTATTTGCAATGCGATATTAATATTCTCAGCCTTTTGAAGGCCCATACCACCATTGGCTTTAGGTTGGCAAATATTATCCCATGAAATGAGCAAGCGCGAATTAGGGATATATTGTCGTCCACAAAGCTCAGAAAGGGAATACATGTTCCCTGATTAAACAATTTAATACCAACTTTATGGTTACGTTTTTGAGATTCAATTGTAAGATATCTGGCCAAATATTCCATAGACATAATAAAGATGAACAGAGCAATTGGATCTCCTTGACGAGGACCACATTTGGGTTAAAAGTAGGTCCCGGTTCATTATTAACCAGAACGGAAAACGAAGATGATGTAATGCATTTCATGATTAGATTAGTCCATTTGGTAGAAAAACCAAAGGAGAGCATAATTTGTTGTATAAAAGGCCATTGAAGTTTATCATAAGCCTTTTCCATATCAGTTTTTATACCCATCCATCCTCTCGAACCTTTATTCTTTTTGTGGAAGGAATCAAAGATTTCATGGGCGATTAGGATATTATCTTGGATTAATCGATTTTGAATAAAATCCCCTTGAAAAGGGTTAATAATTTTAGGTAATAGATATTGCGTTCTATTAGCCATTAATTTGGTGATTATTTTGTAGATCGTATTGCATAGACTAATAGGTCGGAAGTGATTGATAGTTTGAGGGTTATCGGTTTTAGGAATTGTCTCTGTGTACGCTTCTTTCCTATTTGTTGCTTCGTTCTTTCTTGCTCGACGTTGCGTTGCTTGTCGTTGCTTCTCCCGTCGTTGTTTTGGTGAGGGGGTGAGGCGAAACGGCCGCACACAACAAACGAATGGGGAAAGCTTGACCCCCCTGGATTTGGGTCATTCACTGTGAAGCAAAGGTAAAGCGTACACATAGAGGACAGAAGTCACTATTATTTGTTACTTCATCTAAAATAGAAAAGTTAACAGATGTTGCACATATGACACAGTCTGATACAGTTAAAAAGTTTAAAAGATTAGAAGTACACTCTTCATATAATGTAAGTGATGAGTGTTTGGTGTATTAAATGTTTCTGATATATGTGACCGTTGATAACTTGCATTTAGGCTAGTTTAGGGCATGTTCATTTCTTCTCATTAGGTTTGTTTTGTTTTATTTTCGATAGTTTTGTTTCTTTTTCATTTGGATTTCAAGTGTTCGGAGTCTACCCTTGCATTGTGTGATTTCAGGATAAATTGGAGGCATTTTTTATGATCGTGGACTAAATCTTGGGGACGCTCATGTGGATGACTTGGATGTGCAATGCCGGGGTCGAGAACATGAGGTGCAACGAGTAAAAGAAGATTGAAGTGAAGCCTATGCAGTGTGAGACTCGGCCGAGTTGTGGCCCGAGTCAGACCCCAAAGACTCGCCCTTCACAGAGTGAAAATCAGCCTGAGACTCGGCCGAGTCGTGGACTGAGTCATGCCCTGCGTCTCTTTCCGAGAAGAATGATTTCCACGTAACTCGGCCGAGTTACGGGCCGCGTTAGGATAATTCTTCACCTTCTAACCTAGGTATAAATAGGAAATGACTTCGGGACTCTTGGTTAGACCTTTCTTGGGGATTAGTGAACATTTGGAGATCTAAAAAACCTAAGAGAAAGCTTGTGGATTCGATAACTTGGATTGGATTGAAGTTGAATGGTATGTTATTTATTACAATGAATTTGATTTCTTCCTTCTCCATGTCTAGCTAAGCTTCAATTTCCATGGTTGGGTGAACCCTATGATGGAGTAGATGAGTTTTTATGATGGTATTTGGTTGATTGATCATTTGAATGAAGTTTGATTCTCTCCTAGGATGCTTATTGCCCTAATATTATTGTAATAGGGAAGCCTACTATCATTTGAGCCTGAGAGGAGATTTTAATTTTAGGGATTGAATATTTGAGTTTGCCTTGGTCAATTCATGTTAGATCCCTAGGAAGAACTTGAGAATTGTTTGTATGAGAGTGATCTAACTTCTCTTGTGGAATTTTAACTATCGTAGTTGATCGACGATTAAATAGATTATGCGGAGCGCGAGAGCGGAGTTGATTTGTTTGTCATTTAATCTCTAATAAGCGTAAAGGGTATAGTTTAGGATAGCCTTGCACGAGAGTGATTGCTAGTCGGATCTAGGCACGTGCACTTATCGTTTGAGAAGAGGTAGTGCTGACATTAGATAGTTGGTCCTTCAAACGTAATTTAATTTGGAAGTTAGCCATATATCGTCTTAAGCTTATTGAAACATCATAGTGGGGATCCTAATCTTGGAAGTCTTTCTCTATTCATAACTTCGTGTTACTTGTTAGTTTGAATTTGATCATAACCTATTCACTCCGTGATCTTTGGCTTAGTCTATTCGTTGGCATAACAATTGATACTACATAGTCCCTGTGTTCGACACCTTGATACTATAACCGAACTCGTTTGCATGCGAGTGTTGGATTTATCCGCATCAAGTTTTGGCGCCATTGACGGGGACTATCGCTAGTATTGGTTGATTTTAGCAACCAATAGATTAAGTCTCATTTTGTTTTTAATTTTATTTCTTGTGTCTTTGGTTTCAGATTTGTTCTCCTAGCAGATGTGAAGAGCTCTGAGCAGTGGTACACTACGCGACTACGAACCTGAGCCCGAGCGTGCTCTTCATCGAGGGTTAAGAGAGAAAAGAGAAACTAGAGTCCGAGCTATGGAGGAACAACAAGAGTTGATGGCTCGCCAACAAAAACAGTTGGAGGATCTACAACACCAACTGGAACAGCCTCAAGTGCAAAATATTCCTCTAGCGCCGCTGACTTAGGGTGACTATGTGCTGCCTCGTCACCAAGGACCCACATCTGGTGTGGTCCGGCCTCCAGTAGCTGCCCGAAACTTTGAGCTGAAGCCATCTCTGATTAATATGGTTCAGCAAAACCAATTTGGAGGCCTACCTTCCGAGAATCCTCACCAACATCTCAACACTTTCTTGGAACTTATGGATACAGTGAAGATTTGTGATGTCTCTGAGGATGCGCTTTATTTGTGTTCCTTCTCATTCTCCCTTAGAGACCGAGCTAAAGCATGGTTCAAGGCTTTGCCTCATGGCACTATCAATACATGGGATGAGCTAGCTAAAGCATTCCTAACCAAGTATTTCCCACCAAAGAAGACCGTAGAGATGAGGAATCAAATCAGTTCATCTCAGATGAAGGATGGGGAATCTTTGTATGAAGGTTGGGAGCGTTTTAAGGAACTTTTGTTGTATTGGCCTCACCATGGACAAGATAAGTGGGTGTTGCTGCACACCTTCTACAATGCCGTGGACAATACCAATAGGTTGTTCATTGATGCCTCATCTGGAGGTACTATCATGAAGATGCATATTGATGAAGCTTGGGAAAAGATTGAGGAAATTGCCCAACATCTATTCCTACTTCTAAGAGAGCGGGTGGTCTCTATGAGGTCGATGATGAGATTTGCCAACAAGCCAGAATGGAAGCTATGGCTCATGAGATTAAGTAGTTGAAGTTGCAGATGAGCAAGTCTCAGGGTAAGAAGGAAGAAAGTTCCTCTCAAGTTGTCTCGAATGTGGTTTGCCAGTTTTGTGGGGGAGGTGATCATACATACCATCTTGCCAAATCTATGCTTCCCAAGATGCACCCCAAGAAGAAGAGGTGAACTACATTAACAACTTCAACAAAGGTCCTAGGAATTATCCTTACTCAAACTCCTATAACCAAGGTTGGGGCAATCGCAACAACCTCTCTTATGGGAACAATCAAGCACACCAAAGGCCACCTCCTGGTTTTCAACCCAAAGCTTCTCCCTTCCAAGGACAATCGTCACAACCTTCCCAAAGACCCACTTGGGAGACCGCTATTGAAAGCCTTGCTACATCCATGAAAACTTTAACCGAGAAGGTACGTTCTCAAGCAAAGAATTTGAAGATTGTAGAGAAACAATTAGCTCAAAAGGCAGCTAATGTTCCAAGGCCAAGTGGTCAACTTCCTAGACGACCTGATTTAAATCCAAGAGGCCAATTTAATGCTATATCTCTAAGAAGTGGTAAAGAGTTAGAGGATCCCAAACCAAGGCGCTTCAACCTCAAGATGGAGGTGAAGTAGAAGAGGGTAAAGCTCCTTACATTCCATCTCCTCCGTTTAAGCCTCCTCTTCCATTTCCTCAAAGAAAAGCCACGGCTCAAACCGAAAAGCAATTTGGGAAATTCCTTGATGTTTTGAAGAAGCTCTACATCAACATACCATTCACATATGCTCTTCAACAAATGTCACTTTATGTGAAGTTTCTAAAGGAGATATTGTCAAACAAGAGGAAATTCGAAGGATGTCAACAAGTGTCCCTCAACCAAGATTGTAGTGCCCTTGTCCAGAATAAGTTACCGCCTAAGCTAGGTGACCCCGGGAGTTTTTGTGTCCCAATTGAGATCGGAAAGTGCACTTACAATGCGTTGTGCGACTTGGGAGCAAGTGTGAGCTTAACTCCTCTATCCATTTGCAAGAAGTTAGACCTTGGGGACCCTGAACCGGTGGATATGACTCTCTTCATGGATGATAGATCCACCGTCTCTCCTACAGGTATCCTTGAGGACATTCCCATTCAGGTCGGTAAGTTCATTGTGCCCGTAGACTTTATTGTTCTTGATATGCAAGCTGATTTTTCCGTTCCCATTATATTAGGAAGACCCTTCTTAGCTACTCCTGGAACACTTATTGATGTGAAAGAGGGTGTACTTTCATTTTCTATTGGGGGGGGGGAGAAAATTGAATTTAGTTTCACTAACGCTATCAAGCAACCAAGGTTTAAGGATGAGTTGTGCAGGTTAGATGTTATTAACAGGGAAACTCAAGGAATGGTGATGGGTCTGACTAGTAGAGATCCCCTCGAGGAAATCTTGGACCATCCTGAGATACCAAATGACGAGCTAGAGAGAGGTTTGGTCATCACACTTTAAGAGGATAATCTTGTTGTGCCAAAAGTAGAGTTGAAGCCTCTACCGTCTTCATTGAGGTATGAATTTCTAGGCTCTAACTCCACATATCCTATGATTGTGAATGCTAGCTTAAGTGATGATGAAACTACAAAGTTGTTGCGAGAACTTAAGTTGCATAACAAAGCCATAGGTTATACAATTGATGATTTGAAAGGAATTAATCCTTCTTTGCGCATGCATAGAATCTTGCTAGAAGATGATCACAAGCCTTCTATTGAGCATCAAAGACGACTTAACCCAAACATGAAGGACGTAGTTAGGAAGGAAGTGATGAAATTGTTAGATGATGGCATTATTTACTCTATTTCTGATAGTCCTTGGGTGAGTCATGTGCATGTTGTACCTAAGAAAGGGGGGATGATTGTTTTGCGAAATGAGAAAAATGAACTAATTCACACTAGAACTGTCACGGGTTGGCGAATGTGTATTGACTGTAGAAAACTCAATAAAGCAACCCGAAAAGATCATTTCCCTCTCCCCTTCATTGACCAAATGCTTGAGAGGTTGTCTAAGCATACCCGCTTTTTTTATTTGGATGGTTATAGTGGATTTTTCCATATCCTTATTCATCCCAATGATCAAGAGAAAACTACACTTACTTGTCCTTATGGCACTTTTGCATATAGGAGAATGCGTTTTGGGTTATGTAATGATCCAGCCACATTTCAAAGGTGTATGACTGCTATTTTCTCTGATCTTATTAAGGATATCATGGAAGTGTTTATGGATGACTTTTCAGTATATGGTACTTCTTTCGATGCTTGTCTAACTAACCTGTCCAGGGTTTTGCAACGTTGTGAGGAAGCTAACCTTGTGTTGAATTGGGAGAAGTGTCATTTCATGGTAACTGAAGGAATCGTCCTTGGTCACATGGTTTCTAACTGAGGCATTGAGGTTGATAGAGCTAAGATCGAAGTCATTGAAGGGATTCCACCACCTACTTTGGTGAAGGGAGTAAGAAGTTTTCTTAGGCATGCAGGCTTCTTCGTTCATATGTCACAATGCTTCTTAAATAAATTGAATTGTTGATTAGGCCCTTGGCGGGATTATTCATGAGAGATTGTTGATTAGGCCCTTGGCAAGATTATTCTACGCACTTGTGTGACATTGCTCTCTCTTGCGTTGATGTTGTATTTCCCATTCTTAGTGCAGGTGCTTTTATGGGTCCTAAACGCCAGAAACGACCAGCTCCGTCTGCTTCTTCTTCTCACATTCCGCCTCCTCAATCGTGCGACAATTCTCCTGCATATCACGACATTCACTTTCTCAAGGACGATCATGTCTAGGCATTTGAGTGTATCAAGACGCGGAACTTGGTCCCGTCTCGTTATTTAGACTTTGAGTTGCTTGATACCTTGGGGATACAGACCGATGTTGAGTGGCTTGCCGAGCGTTTAGGTTGGACGGCTTTCCTTCAGCTTTAGGAACCTACATATACGGGTCTCACGCTTGAGTTTCTGAGTACCCTTGAAGCTCAGGTTTTCCAAGGTCCTGACTGTGAGGCGGGGCTATGCACATTTCGGCTTGGGAATGTTGATCGTGCGCTTAATTTAGCTGAGATTAGTGGGATATTTGGTTTCTCGATTGTGACTGATTCTTGTGTTCCTAAGGGCGAGTCCCGCGTTGATTTCTGCAACCCCGCGTTGTTCTAGAGGGAAATTGGGTCTGGCGATTATTCTCCTACGACAACCAAGGCTTCAAGCATCAGCAACCCAGCGCTTCGTGTGTTTCACCGGTTTATGGCCCACACTATATTTGCCCGTGGCGATGGTGGTGAGAACAGTGCTACCAAGAAGGAGGTTATTGTCTTATGCGCCGCCTTGCTCGGTCATCCCATTAACTCCGCTGCCTTCTTGATGAACCACTTGAGCGCCGTGGGTAATAGACCCTCCGGTGTGATTGTTGTAGGTGGTTTGGTCACTCGTCTTGCCCGCCACTTCGGGGTTGTACTGCACCGGAATCCTGATCGTCTTTATCCCCCGTCTATTGGCATTCTGCTATTCCGCAACATGAAGTTGCTCCACTTTTACCACTCTACTTGGTATTCGGCGTTTCCTTCTTCCATGCAGCTTCTCCGCCTTCCATGTCCTGATCGCGTCTCTCTTCTTCGATGCTCCAACTGGCATCTTGTCCCTCAGCCTTCAGACCCGACACATGATTCTCTACAAAGTGGTCCACCTACGGATGCTGATCCTATGGAGGCTGATGATGCTGCGAGGATTGCCGATGTTATTGCCGCCCCTCCTCCTCGGATTCACGTGCTAGTGCTCCTGATGTGCACGCCTTGCTTAGCTCCTTGCATCGAGACATGACCGACCAGTTCTCCTGTCTACGCACCCAGGTCTCCCTGACCGATGGCAAGGTTGATTTGGTGAGCACCCGTGTTTCCGCAGTTGAAGACAAGATTGACCAGCTTCGCACGTACATGGGGCATTCCGGTCCTCCATGATCTCTGCAAGGGTAGTTCCATCGTGAGTGTTCCTCTTCCTTACGTTTTACATTGGGACAATATCGGTTTTAAGTTTGGGGGAGCATGTACAATTTGCATTGCATGTAGTTTGTTTTATTAGTTGGATTTTTCGTTTCTTTTTCTTGTTTTTATTTGTTATTCGCATCTGCTTGGTGTACTTTGCATATTTAGTTAAAAATTTCCCCGGCTTGATCTTTTGTGGGTTCTTATAATGGTGCATGTGTTATGAGTCCTTTTAATATGCTTGGGTTGTTGATATTTCAGTTGCATTATGAGGATGATATGATTGATCACGTTTTTGACAATGAATTGAGCATGTGGACTTTGATTAAGATGCATTAGAACCGAAACTCTAGATAAATGTCCTAGTGAGCTTGTTTGCCTTTCTTGGACTACAATTGCAAAGTCCTCTTATTTCTCATGAGTGAACTCTCTTTGTTTGTATCTCTAGAACTTGCTTCTAAATCTCTTTGAGACTGCATATAGGACTAAAAATGCATCACATTTGATTGAGACATTATTTTCATGAGCCCATATTATCCTTGACCACCCTTGAATTGTTATCCTCTTCTTGTAGCCCTTTGGGCCTATTAGTCTTTCTTTTGTAGCTCCACAAAAGTAATCTGAGCTTATATTTGTATCCTACCTATCTAGGGAATTGAACTTCTATTTACTTTGTGTGGATGTGAGACAAGTTTGGGGGAGTGGTAGATGATGAGGTGGACAACAATATTTGATTATAGAGTGTTATCTTGTTATTTATATCCAATTTGCTCCCTTCTATTTCACTAAAAAGTGAGAAAGAAAAAAAATAAAAAAAGAGATGAAAGAAAAAAAAAACAAAGGAAATAAGTGAAAGAGAAGAAAAGGAGCAATAAATAAATAATTTGATAGATCTTCGGTTGGGTTGTGTATTTGAGCTTATTGTAATATCAATTGAGTTGGTGTTGTTTTTATATAAAGTTCATATCTCCTAGATTTAGCACCACATGGCCAAAATTTCATCCATGCCTTATCAAAGTACATTGGCCCCATTACAACCCTATTCTATGTCTTATGATTGTGTTTTGAATTGTACCTAGCAGTGGAGATCTAGATTTTGTTACAAGCTTATGGTAGTTAACATTCATAGTTGAGATATGATATTGAGCGAAACACATGCCTAAATACATGTGTGAGTGGCGTGTTCTATTATCCTGGTGAGATCTAGAGTTGAGGAACTAATATACTCTTGTCATTGATTGAGAAACATGCTAGGAAGGAATTTGTTCTCTGTTTGATCTTTCGTTATGATCGATCATATGTCACTTGGATAGATACCTCTTTTGTATATTACTTGGATTCATTGATGTGCGCTTGCTTGGGACAAGCAAGGTTCAAGTTTGGGAGAATTTGATAACTTGCATTTAGGCTAGTTTAGGTAATGTTCATTTCTTCTCATTAGGTTTGTTTTGTTTTATTTTAAATAGTTTTGTTTCTTTTTCGTTTGGATTTCTAATGTTAAGAGTCTACCCTTGCATCGTGTGATTTCAAGATAAATTTGAGGCGTTTTTTATGATCGTGGACTAAATCTTAGGGACGCTCATGTGGATGACTTGGATGTGCAATGCCGGGGTCGAGAACACGAGGTGCAACGAGTAAAAGAATATTGAAGTGAAGCCTATGCAGTGTGAGACTCGGCCGAGCTGTGACCCGAGTCAGACACCAAAGACTCGCCCTTCACATAGTGAAACTCGGTCTGAGACTCGACCTAGTCGTGCCCTGCGTCTCTTTCCGAGAAAAATGATTTCCACGTAACTCGGTCGAGTTATGGGTCAGGATAATTCTTCACCTTCTAACCTAGGTATAAATAGGAAATGACTTGGGGACTCTTGGGTAGACCTTTTTTGGCGATTTAGTGAACATTTGGAGATCTAAAAAACCCTAAGAGAAAGCTTGTGGATTGGATAACTTGGATTGGATTGAAGTTGAATGGTATGTTATTTATTACAATGAATTTGATTTCTTCCTTCTCCATGTCTAGGTAAGCTTCAATTTCCATGGTTGGGTGAACCCTATGATGGAGTAGATGAGTTTTTATGATGGTATTTGGTTGATTGATCATTTGAATGAAGTTTGATTCTCTCCTAGGATGCTTATTGCCCTAATATTATTGTAATAGGAAAGCCTACTATCATTTCAGTGAGAGGAGATTTTGATTCTAGGGATTGATTATTTGAGTTTGCCTTGGTCAATTCATGTTAGATCCCCTAGGAAGAACTTGAGAATTATTTGCATGAGAGTGATCTAACTTCTCTTGTGGAATTTTAACTATCGTAGTTGATCGACGATTGAATAGATTATGCGGAGCGCGAGAGCGGAAGTTGATTTGTTTTTCATTTGATCTCTAATAAGCGTAAAGAGTTTAGTTTAGGATAGCCTTGCACGAGAGTGATTGCTAGTCGAATCTAGGCACGTGCACTTATCGTCTAAGAAGAGGTAGTGCTGACATTAGACAGCTGGTCCTTCGAACGTAATTCAATTTGGAAGTTAACCATATATCGTCTTAAGCTTATTGAAACATCATAGTGGGGATCCTAACCTTGAAAGTCTTTCTCTATTCATAACTTAGTGTTACTTGTTAGTTTGAATTTGATCATAAACTATTCACTCCGTGATCTTTGGCTTAGTCTATTTGTTGGCATAACAATTGATACTACATAGTCCTTGTGTTCGACACCTTGATACTATAACCGAACTCGTTCGTTTGCGAGTGTTGGATTTATCCGCATCAACCGTACAATTTTCATTTAGTTGTTTTAGTAATTAATTTATAGGCCAGAATTTAACATTTTAAGATGTTAATTTATAGGCCAGAATCTGGACAAGTTGCAATGACTCTGAATTTGGATATTTTGTTCCTGTTATGTGAAAGTAATAGCATTTTACTTTTTTCGATATTTTCCAAGATAAACTATGGTAATTGTGAATGATGAATTGAATATCTTATTACATGGAATAGTTTCTTGTAGCATAGTATCACACAGTCTCTTCAGCTTTGCTTCCTTACAGTTGCAGAAGATCTATTTTGCATCTCACACTAAGTATGAATGTAACATCAAACACTTAAATCTTTTTCTATTTTAAGTTTGTGGGATTAGAGAAAATAATATTGAGATGATAGTAGTCATTTGTCACTAGAGACAGATAACATATATCATACACCTGATTGATTGTTGTGACCTTGTCCTTTTTCGTGTAAAGGGTTTACACTTTGGTGGAGTATTCTGTAATCCCTTCCCTTCTCTTAACGTGCTCTTGAATTCAATGCTGACTCTTCCTATTAGAAAAAGAAACTTGTGTTCTTATGTTTTGTAATCCTCCTTCCTTATCTCATTTATGCCTTTTGTTTTTGGACAATGACACAGCCAGGAATGTAATACCTCTTCGGACAAACTGGCATTTGATAAATTCAACAAACTAGTGTTTCTCTTACTTCTTTCACTTTCTTAACTGATTTTTCATTCCATCTGTGATTTCTTTCCTTCCTAAACTTTATACATGGGTTACATATCTTTAATTTTAACTTGCCCTCAGCCTCTTATAGTTTTTTATTTCATTGAATAAGTGCTTTAGTTTTGGTGAAATCTTTCAATCTTTGTACTTTCCCAGGCGTTCTCAGGAGTTGGAGCATCTCAGTTCCCTTGGGTGAAGATCTTCAAGGAGTCTACTGTTGCTAAGATCACTGAGGTGATTTGTTTTCGTGACAAACATTTAACAAAACCTTATCTGATGATTCATGGTGTAAATATGTAATTATGTATTGCTAGAATTATAAAATATAAAATTTTGTTATAGTTCATGATTCGAAAAGTCTATATATACTCACAAAGGAAGGAAAGGAAAGGAATATTCATTTATAGAAGATCAATCTAAGCAACTTATAGTTCATTAGTTTGATCTTCAGCAATAAAATCTTTTTGTAAAATTATGCCTCCATTATAAAATCTTGATGTAATACAGAGAGTTAAAAGTCACAATCTTTGTGAGAATTTATCTCCATTTATAGTGAAGGTTAGTATAAGTCTGCTTGGTGTGATTTCATACAATTTTGTGGTCTCTTTTTGTGTGTACTGGTGTTGTAAAAGCTGAAAACACCATTTTTGAGTTTGAGCAACAATGGAAACTGGACTTCTGAACTTGAGGAAACAGCTTGCTCTTGTTGTTAGAAGCATTCACTGGAGTTACTCCATTTTCTGGTCAATTTCATCTTCTGATTCAAGGTGATTGTTTTCGTACTATATATTTTTAGGTGTAATTTCAGATGTGTTTCTTTTAGTAAGTTGATTACAAGTGAATGACAACATATATATGGTTGTTTTGACAGGGTATTGGAATGGAGAGAAGGATATTACAATGGAGAAATCAAGACAAGGAAAATTGTTCAGGCTGTTGAGTTTAATGCCGATGAATCAGAATTACAAAGGAGTGAGCAATTAAGACAACTTTATGAGTTTCTCTTGACATCAGGTGAAACAAATCCACAAACTAAGAGACTTTCAGCTTCACTTTCACCTGAAGATCTCTCCAATACTGAGTGGTATTACTTAGTTTGTATGTCATTCACCTTCGATCTTGGCCAAGGTTAAGTGAGAGAATTCCTCTCGTTTTGGATCTCTCTTTTCTTTTGGACTTGTGAATATCCTGCATGTTATGAAATTGTGGTATATAGTAGTATTAAGAACAATATAGCTTGACGAGTCATATCAATTGGTTCAGCTCGTCTCTAGCAATGCGTGCATGGTGTATTTTCCTGATCAAATCAGAAAGCAACTTAGTTTCATTGTAGTTGAAAAAAGTAAATTTACTTGATTTTCCGACTCCTTGATTTTCTTCATATAGCGATACACGTTGCTGATTCTTTATGATGGTAATAACAAAATTTTTTTCTCTACCTTGATACAGATTCCTCTTTCCAATGTGCTGGATGTTGTTTACAAAGTATCAGCGGAATGGATCAACCAACGCTCTGTTGAGGCTCTTAGCTCTTTCGTATTGGGTTTACTGGAAAGTATCTTTGCTGATTTGGCAAGTCAAACTGGCAGTGTTAAAGGCTCTAAGAAGGGAGCTCCACAACCATCATCAAATTCTCAGGTATATTTAACTGAATCTTATTGTAGTATAGGCTTAAACTTCTTATTAATTTCCTTGACTGGAATCCGGAGGTCTTAGCTTGTATCCCTAAGCTTTAATACTACATATGAATAGAATTTTATGATCTTTAATCCCGATTGAGGGTCTGTTCGTTTCAACCCATTCATCTAGATGAATGGGCTGAAATTAGATGAAACAGGCTCATTCATCTACCTCTTCCAAACGAACGCCTAGTTTCAGCCACAATTTCATTTCTTCATTGTCAGATTGCAATTTCATCTACCTTTTCCAATTTCATCTAGATGAAGATGAAATTCCTTCATCTAACCCCCATGAGATGAAGGTATTTTTTCATCTAGATGAAGATGAAATTCCACAATTCATCTACCTTTTAATCTACTTTTTATTCATCTACCTAATTTCATCTAGATGAAAAAATACTTTCATCTAATATTGTCGAACGGAGCCTGAAGCTATTGTATCAAAACTTCAAATTCCACATATTACTCATTGAATGGTTAGATACTCGGACTCATGTGAGCTATGCAAACTTTGGGCTTTTATTTAGTTGGTTCTAAGAATTTTGTGATTTAGTAATATTATTCATTTGGATGCTTAGAATTGTGTTTCTTTGTCTTCTTCCTTTGATAGATGAAGGTGAAAGTGTGAAACTTCATTTACATGATACCCAATTTACGCACTAAAAGTATTAAATCAGTCAAGTTTTACGTTACGTTTCTTAAATCTCTTCATATTTTCTACCCAACTCAGATAAGAAGCGAAAGCTTTGTTGCAAAGATGCTACTTGTAAAAAGAGAATATCTTTTTTGTTGTCATATATACAGGTAATTATTCTTATCCAGGTTCATTTTGTTTTCTGATCGTCAAGTCATAACTAGAGTTGATGTTGCACAAAGGTGTAAACTTTGAGATTGAAGCATTATCAACAAACTCAATGTTTTTTTGAGTTGGAGGAATATCTGCCTTCTAAGATTACTGGTAAAGTATACAAGGAGAAGGTCAAAGTCTGAATTCTGCAGAGGAAAAAGAGTTTCATTATTAGTCTCTACTTTGGCAGCTGAAATGTTATCAATGCATGGAGACTGAAACAATTCCCATTTGTCCCGTTCGAATTCAGTATGATTTGTTTCCGCTATAGTGTGATTCTGGTAGACAAAACCTAGCTCAATTTTATATCATGCTTGGCGTGAGTTTTTAAGCTCTTAGTCCTGATTCTAAGCATGGTTGTCAATGTGTAGGTAGAAACACCATTAATGATGTTGCTACTATAGTTGGTTCTGCTACGTAGTCAACTTATTAGTGCCTCTGTCCAAGATTAGATGAAAAAGTATTTAATCTCTATGTTTAAAGGATCATGAATAAGTGAAATAGATTTTTTGCTGTAAGATTTCTTTGACTGAAAGAAGAAAAAATTATGAATTCTGGAACTATTATTGATCCAAATGACATTATCCTTAACGCTGCCCATGCTGTGGTTGATTGGTTTGTAGGTATGAGAAATTCATAGTTCATTTTCAGTTTCAAGTGACCTTGTGAGATGGTCGGACATTTGAAGGCAAGGTGTTAGCTGCAACAGTCAAGATCAAATCGAAATTCCCTATGTAGGTATGATAAGGTATTCTATAAAGATAAACATTATCTGCTTCTCTCTTTTGTTGTTAAGTTTTATCACTCTAATGAACAACTGCATTCTTCATTTGGTGTTTACATGTTATCTAAATGACATCCACATCATCTCACCAGAGGTCTATATATGAAAACTTTGAGCGTCCCCTTCTAATTGACACGACTTGAAGATATTGAGATCAATGGTTCGCTTATCTCATTGGTATGTTTGTTAGCTTTCTCTCATTTAAATACGGCTTTGACCCTAAACTCCTAAGTAATGACCATTTATATTACTTAGATGTGATAGATTGTGTTGTGGAAATTGGAAGTATGTGTTTTTCTCATTAGAAAGAAATTATTATTCTGATTGTTTCTCAGTGGTTTCCTGTATTTGTGCGTATGTGAAGGATTTTGAGGCGTTGACATCTAACCTTTTATCAAGGACTATTGAAACAGTTGAGGGTGGTGGAATAATTCATTGCTTCTTAATTCGCTCTCCTCTCTTACAAGTCTATATACCATGATTATGGTATGTATGTTTCGTACTCTATGGTCTTTCTTTTGATTGACCTCAATGGAATTACTGTTCAGCTAATGTAGCATTTTCCTAGACAGACTTCCATCTTAAATATGCCTTTTTATTTGAACTGTCATGATCTCATGATGTGGAGCAGAGGTTTTGTACAGAAGCTCACTCTGAAGTTATAGGACGCTTCAATGAAAGATTATTACTTTCCCTTGCATCATACAAGGCGTGTGTAGCGATGAATGATGAATTTAATATATTACCACTTTCATCACATATAAGGTCCATAAAACCAGTTCCAGCAAAAGTGGTATTGCTCCTGTTAAATTTAGGACTGAAGATACATTTTAACTTATTAAGTGCAGAATATGATCACTCTAACTCCGAATGTATTAATTTTTTTGTCAGCTGATTTCTACTTTTTGTTGCTTGATTTAAAAGGACTCGGAAGGCCTTTCAGAAGTAGAAAGAGATTTGATGAGCTTGAAGGAGCAACTTATTGAAGATTCTACTGTAGGCCCTTTGATTCTTAAGAGTTGTACATTAGATCTGGTACAGGCATATATATTAGTTACTTATATAATCTGTCTCTTGTACTGCTCTTTAGTTTGCTTTAACTACATGTCCACTATCTTTTCTACTTACTTGACCACATGGATCTTTTCATTCCAATTTCTTAGAGAAAGAGAAAGTTTGTTCAGAACCACCTTTCTCTCGTACCAAAGCCCGCGAGGCTCCAGCGGGGCCATCAAAAGATGCTCTTTTCTATTCCAAGATGCTCATCACTCAATAGATGGAGCCAAACAGGTACTAATAATATATAGAATAATGCTCTCTTATTGAACTTTTCATTGATTTATTAATTTACTGATTTGCTGATTCTACTTGTTCATGAAATATGACTTCTACATTAGGTTGTGTGTGATGAAGATCATTGTCAATTAAGCCTCGTTACAATCTACAAAGCAGTTGCGCATACTAAACTACCTCTCTCCCTCTTTGACCAAACTCCGATACAATATAAACTTAGGTTTCGCCAGTTTCCACTATTGTAAGAATGTTCTCTTTTTTTATTTGGTTTACTAAACACGAATATTATAACAATATTCATTTCTATTTTGTTTGGTTCTTTGACCACCATCACACTCTTTTAAATATTAACCATCAAATTCAGTAAAATAAAACAACATATAAATAGTAGGAAAACACATCGAACAAGCGTTTGCGGCTCACCTAATGTAAATATAAAATTTGGATCCCCTCTAAAGGAGGGACCCTAGATGCCCGCTCTACATGACCTACCTTTTGAGCCGACCCTGCATGTAGGAGAAAGCAAAGTTACTTCATCTGGCAATAGTATTATAGACGATAGCTTATTAAGTAATAGGATGATTTGTGGATGGCTAATTATACTCACAAGTGAGGCCATTTCAATCAATAGGTGAACCATCTCGAGCGGTAATTTTCCTGTATACAGTAATGATGTTTGGAATAAATTATGCAAGCTTCACATTGAAAATGAATTTGATGATAATTTAATTAAGCATGATGGAACTTTAAATGTGTTTGATGAATTATTTTTTTCAGTTTGATGAGATGTAAAAATTATCTTCACATTTAAAGAGAAGCTTGATGACATGTCAAAACTGTCATGAAATTTGATAACACTTTTTTCTAGTTTTATAACGTTTTTTCTATTTTTGGTGATGTTTTTGTAAGCTTAATGGCACGTAGAAATTGTCATCAAGTTTAAAGATAAATTTGATGATATTTTTCGAGTTTGATAATACTTTTTCAAGCTTGACGGCATATTTAATGACACTTTTCCAAATTTGATTAAATGTAAAAACTATCACAAAGTTTGAAGACAAACTTTGATGACTCTGTTTTACAATTGATGACACGTAAAAACTATCACCAAGCTGTAAGACATGTTTGATGACACTTTCTCAATCGTGATGACAAGTAAAAATAGTCGTCAAGCTTGAATACATGGTTGATGACACATTTTCAGGCTTAATGACTCGTAGAAATTCTCATCGAGTCTGAAGAAAAATTTGGTGACACTTTCTTGATGCCACATAAAACAAGATGACACATTTTCATGCTTGATGACATGTAAAATATGTCATCAAGCTTGAAAACAAGTTTGATGACACATTTGAACTTCATAATACATAAAAAAATGTCATCAAACTAACTTCAAGACAATTTTGATGACACTTTTTCTAGATAGATGATTGGTAAAAAAAATTAAAACAAGCTTGAATACATGTTTGATTACACATCTTCAAGCTTGATGATATGTAAAAATTGTTATCAAACATGAAAACAAGTTTGATGAAACTTTTTCAAACTTGATTACACATAAAAACAACCTTCAAACTTGAATAGATATTTAATGACATATTATCAAGCTTGATGACATGTAAAAGTTATCATCAAGCTTGAAGACAAGTTTGATAAAAAAAACATCAAACTTCGAAACACGTAGAGGTATTATGATAAAAGTGTAATTAGATGTGTCATCAGAAAGATTCCATCAACATATCAATTAAAGCAGTATGAAAATATTCTATGTGTCAATCTTTCATTTGATTTGAACAAATTCATTTTCTAACTCATTTTGAACAGTTTCTTTTACATGTCAATCTTAAAAGAATTATTATGTTTAAACTATTATCCTGTGATATTCAATTTAACAAATATGACAGAAACTATACACCTTTTCTTTACTATTCACTATTAGAAAACTTTCGATTACCTATACTTATCAACCAATAATTAAAAGTGTAGAATGATTACTCCCACTTTCAAACCATCATAAAAGTTTAGCAACGCATATCATTGTGGCTAAAACTAAATCAATCCCTACTACTATAAAACGCCAACAACCTTATGAACAGTATTCTTATATTATTATTTTATTTCTTCCGTCCTATTTTTATCTTTTCACTTTATTTTTCAGGTATCCCATTTTAGGACCAGTAGTTTTATATTATTATTTTATTCGCTCTGTCCCTTTTATCTTTCCACTTTCCTTTTCCGGTGCTCCATTTTTATATTACTATTTCACTCCCTCCGTACCTTTTTTATCTAAATGGGAAGTGAGAAGATAAAAATGGAACACCGGAAAAGAAAAAGCGGAAAGATGAAAAAAGGATAGAGAGAGTAAAATAATAATATAAAAATGGGTCACCGGAAAAGGAAAGCGGAAAGATAAAAAAAGGGACGGAGGAAATAAAACAATAATATAAAAACTATTGTTATGGAAAGTGGGAAGATAAAAATGGGACACCGGAAAAGGACAACGGAAAGATAAAAAAGGGACGGATGAAGTAAAATATTAATATAAAAATGGGTCACCGGAAAAGGAAGCGGAAAGATAAAAAGGGGACGAAGGAATAAAATAATAATATACAAATGTGACACCGGAAAAGGAAAGCGGGAAGATAACAAAGAGACGGAGGGAATAAAATAATAATATAAAAACTACTGTTCCTAAGGTTTTCGCGCTTTTTTTTATCTTTCCGCTTCCCTTTTCCGGTTTCCCATTTTTATATTATTATTTCAGTCCTTCCGTTCCATAATAGAGTTCTCATTGTTATTTTGACGTTATTCACGACCGAAGTTCGTTTTCTTTATTCTTGCTAATGTGTAAGGAAAAACAAAGTCATGCAAGGTCTTGTTTGATTCGTCTCGATGAGTACTTTAATAATATAATTTGTCTATAATGTACACTAACATACAATGATAGATATTAGCGATACAAACCATGTATCCTCAAGTGTGTAGAAGCAAATGAGAACTACATTATGTGATAGAGGGAGTATTAGGAGAGGAGAATTTGTACTTGATTGAGTGAAAGTGTATTGAAAGTTGAAAAAAAGGTTGAAAAATAGTTTCTATAAATGAAAAATGGGAAGATACAAATGGGACACCAGAAAAGTAAAGTGGGAAGATAAAAAAAGGGACGGAGGGAATAAAATATTAACACAAAGGTAGGAAAGCGGAAAGATAAAAAAGGGACGGAGGGAGTCAAATAATAATATAAAAGTGGGACACTGGAAAAGGAAAGTGGAAAGATAGAAAAGAGACGGAGAGAATAAAATAATAATATAGTAATCTTCATTCAATACCCAATTATTACTCTTTCTCTCTATCTCTTTCCTCTACGATTATTACTCTTCACTTTTCCCTTAAAACCCGTGTATTCGGTCAAAAGCAAAAATAAAATAAGGATTGAGGGAGTACTTCAATCAGTTGGTCCATCAAATAAGAATCAACTAAGACACATGCTTTCAGGTTGTAATGTCAACTATTTATTAGACAAATACAACTTACATTATAAACTACATAATGATTACGGTTCTCTCTACAGTTACAGATAGTTGAGTAACTGTTAATTCCTGGTTATTGAAATTAGGTTAATGCAGGGAAACAACAAGCTACAAAATGCTATGGGCTACCTTACACCATAAAAACCTTACTTAAAAAGTGGTCAACATATCAACCCTTAGAACTATTAAAAATTACTTAATTTATCGATCCTTGGAACCAAATAGTTCGTTCACGCCACTTTTAAGACCTTAAATGGCATAACATTCTGAAGGGAATTTTTTTTAAAGTACTCTAATGCACGAAAGAAGAAAAGAAAAAAAGTTGAAAGAGTTTTTTATGAAGATAGTATACTCAGTTATTCACAATCTTAAAGTATTTTAGGTCATTTACTTTGTGAGTTACCTATGAAGATTGGCAAATCGTCTCTTTTCTAATAGTGACGTGAGCTTGATATAAGCTACCTTATCAAAACTTTGGTAGAAATTTTGAACCTTTTTTTATATACAACCAATCTTGTGTATAAGACCTATGTGATAGATCAAACATGAGGTAACTTCGTTTTTGTTTTGCAGGTCCCGGCTCATGTCCAAAATCTTTTCTCCATATATGGAGTACAAAGTTATCCATAGAGAGACATAAAGATTGAAGAAAATAAGAACCTCAAGATGATGTTCTCATATTCTCAAATACGATCTTTTGTTATACATGTACTATACCTAGAAATTGTGCTCAACCAAGAGAGCTTATAGCCCTATATAGGTTCTACCATCACGAGTTAGGGAGCTATATATCTAGGTATACGTCCAAGTGTACACTAAAAACTTACTAAATTGGTGTTACTAATATCTTATAGTGACATGTATTTTACAACAAAGAAAATAACTAATTGTATCTTAACATTCGACTAATAGAGTAAACAACACAAGCCCGCGTGCGAAGCACGCGGGTCACCTCTAGTATTACAAACTTGAAATACCGTAGGAGTTTTTAATAACCGTCTAGAAATAATTATCATTAATTTTAATTAATAAAATTGCCTACCTCTATAAGTTGTGAGTTAGAATACTTGTATAATAGTTGATCACCGGCCCGTGTCAAGCATGGAGTTAGATTAATCAAATAAAAGAATAAATATACAATATTAGTGAAAAAGACACACCTAAACTTTACTTTGGTTCTATAAACATAATATAAATAGTGTGAAAAATATAAAATCTTAAATAATAATATAACACTATTTCAAAATATATAAATAATATTGTTCATCATAATATATGTTATACACATTGTTAATGTTAGGCTATAGAAGAAAACTGAAAATGTAACATTATCTTACAAAATATAATTAATTTTTATTATAATTTCATACATATAATATGACTCATGATATATGCATGTTGTATTATATAATAATATAGGACAAATACTATTATATATAATAGGCTAACGAAGATGTTAGGTCGAGATTTATACAATTAAAGTTAATAGAAATATAAAACAAATTTAGTCTATGTAATACGATTTTATTTTTAACAAATCAATATGACTTTAGGAACTTAATATATAATAATCTTAATATAGTTGATAAGATTTTAGGGGTTTGATTATCTAATATAATAATGAATAATATTATTATCATTAATATTATAGGAGATAAAGTTTATAAATAAAAAACTAAAAAGTATTAAAAAATTAAATAATCTAAAAATTCTCAACAAATGTGCTAATTGTCTGTTGATATATATTTTAATGTATATAAATTAATAGATTTGATGATGTGGCTTATGAAAATTAATAGTTTTACTAATATGGAAGATGATGTGACATCCTTAAAAATTGGAACTTTAATTGAAATTAATGCGGGAGCGACATGTTAACTGTTTTAATCTTAGTCTAACACATAAGAAGGATGACTCTCCTTTAATATGTAGATAGACTTTCCTTTAGTATATAATAAGATGTTAGATCGAGATCTATACAATCCGTCTTCTTCATCCCCATCCTAAACTCGTCGTTGACGTTGATTCACCCCTGGCGTAAAGTATTATCTCCGATTGTCAATTTCTCACTCCGACTTCCTTTACATCTGTCCTTCCCATCCTCTGCCGTCCTTCATCGCTTCTCGTCTGCCAGGTCATTATATGAAATTGCTAAACAATTATCATTCCAGCAACCATATGGGAGAGAGAACTATCTAGTTTCGAGTATTAAGTTTATTATTCTTTCATGGGGGAGAAATTATCATATTTGGAGCCACGAATGACTTGAAGCAATCACAACTGGGATTCTGGTTGATTTTAGTTGCTGCATTCTCCTAATTTCTTAATTATCTCTGATTTCTAACATGTTTGATTTCTAGCTATTGTTTGCATGATCTTATCAAGTCACATACTTTAAGGGTCTTGATGTTTGCTATTGTAGATATTGAAGAGATGTATCATTGCAAAAATTGTTGTTAAGGGGGAATTCAACATACTAACAAGTGACGCATGACATTTGAGTTGAAGGCAAGGAACTTAATAAATTAGTTTCTCTATAGTCAAACTAGTTCAACATTAGATTGTAGAATATTGTGCTTGTTATAGTTGCCCGGTTTAAATATATAGCAGTTGTTGGAGCCCTGTTCATCGTTACTTTGACCAAACGAGTAGAGGATGGCAACACTCCATCTTCTTAGGCTTGTTATTAGCTTTCTCCCTAGTATGATTCCGTTGTATTGTGATTCTGAGCAGTATTACACCTTCTAATATCCTGCAAAAGGCCTAAACCCGGAGATGGGGGTCCCGGGGTGGGCTCTCCGACGCCCAAGTCAGTATTTATACGAATAATATGAATGACGAGAATATTTAAGAGATGGGGCTTATATCATTATAGTGGGAAAATGATAGATATAATACCAAATGTACTTTATATAGAACTGATCTTCACGTACCACGTGGGCTTCGTATAGAACTAATGTATTGCGTATAGAACTATACGTACCATTTGGGGCCCTTACCTACTGACTTCGTGTAGAATTATATGTGTACTTCGTGTAGAGATATACGCGTAGATCGCCTGGGCTGAGCATCCATTCCCTGGCCATTCTCTGCGTAGGTTGTACATCTACTGACTTCGTGTAGAATTATATGGGTACTTTGTGTTGGGCTGTACATTTATCGACTGGGCTATTCTCTGGACTTCGTCTGGGCTTAGTAGGTGGGCCTTACACCAGCCACATGTACCATCTCCTCGTGTACAAGGGCTACGCGTAGTCTGCAATCGGGCTTCAGAACTGGGCCTTCGTGTAGAATTGTACGCGTAATCATCTGGGCTTCACAGGTGGGCCTTATGCCAGCTTCATGTACCATCTCCTCGTGTACAAGGGTTACATGCCCTTCGCAACTGGACATTAGGTTTGGGCCTCTACGTGTGCACCAGGTTTGGGTTTCGTGTACTTGTTCTTCGCGTAATCAACCCAAATGGAGCAGTATTGTGTACAAGACCTCGCGTGAGATATTGTTGGGCTCGCGTACAGTGTTGAAACTCATCATGGGCCTGCTTCGTGAAGATGGGCTTGTCTCGTGTACAGGGCCTCGCTTGAGTTGAGCTACGTGTACATAGAATGTGTTGGACTTCATATGGCTTCGTGTATCTATCTTAACGTGAAGAATAAATAGGACATTTGAATACTGAAATAGGGAGTAAATGATATATCTCTCGCCCCTGAGACGGAACAGAGATCCTCCTATTTATAGTGCCTTAGTAGGCCTTGGGCCTGCATTACTAACTGGGCCTCCAATTGACAATAGACTCATCTCCTGGTCCAACATCCAGCCCCGCAAGCCCTTCGGCTTCGCGAAGAAAAGTTGAAGGCTTGACCAGTGTTGGATTCCTCAAACTTGTTTACTTAAAGCCCCGAGTCTCTTATCTTTGTGCATCCCTTGCCAGGGTAGCTTCTTGTATACAGTTGATCTTCACTCTTTCTTAATCTGGCTACATAAACAGGGACATGCGTACGTGTAGGGCGGGTTATACGTTGCCGAATTATTCATATGGACGTAGACCTCACAAATGACGTAGCAAATGCCGACGTCTATTTCTGACCTTGGAATGCAAACGAACCAAGGCATACACGTGTCGTGGGGTCTTCGTGAACTACATCATGCGTTCAAGATCTATACGTGAACAGTGATACTGGGATGGACGAGTTAGGACCTTTATGTAGGTTGTAGCTCGTGTATGGACAAGATGGACGTTTTCCACGCGCACGCATGCATGCGTAGAGCCAAGCTTGTTCGTGGATCACTACCTTCCTGCATGCGATTACACGCAGGCATAGATCGACGTTTATCGCGAAAAGGGTTTCACGCGTACGCATGGATACGTAGATCGCGAAGGAACTTCATACAGGCGAAGATCGACACAACAGAGAAGGTGACAGCTTGTGCTCGTTGATTCATAGGGTAAGCCCCAGACTACTTCAACACAACAGAGAAGGTGATATTCTTGAGTTGCACGAGCATGAATATGCAAAAGCATACCCGTGTTCAAACGTGTATGCGTACAACCTATGCGAACATGACCGACGTCGACGCGTGGTAACACGAGCTTCGTGAGTTTAGTGAAGGAACTCTCGTGCCGATCGACCCATGAGAACAAGACCTACGCCGACGTATAGCGAATCGAGATTTCGAGGTGCTAAGGATACGCTTCGTATTTGCTGGTCTATGAGAATAATGTGAGCCCCGAACTAGTAATGGGATATCTCGTGTGGATCGACTTTCACGATCACGACCAAGGCCAACGTATGGAGACATGTGAAGGTAGGAACGCTTGGACGCGCGTTGCTCGTAGAAGAAGTTTCGAGGATGACGGTTGCTGCATGAACTTCTTGAAAAGCCCATTCGCGAAGTGTATGTAGCTGACATATACGTGAAGACGTACGCACAGGCTATACCATGCATGGTTTGTTTGACACTAGCCCCGTAAGGTATATCTATGCGAAGTACAACTCTCCCCTCTCTCTGTCATACCGTGTTTGATCAACATACACATGTAGCACTTGAATCTCTCGTACAAGTTTTGTACACGTTGGCCCTTCCATGCATGTGTATGTGAATGGTGTATACAATCTTAAATAGGAAGCTTACGTGCACTAATAGATGCGGCCTTTGTATAGAGACGTACATGAACTTGTGTGGAGATAGGCCGTACGTGATCATGTAAGTGTTGGGTGAAGGAAACGTATACGAGCAAGTCCGAAGTCGACACGTTTCGACTTAAGCCAAGTTAGCGAGGGGACGCTCAACTGCTGTTCGCATGTAAACCTCGTGAAAGGCGTGAAGATGGTATGTGTATGGGTCGATGCATACGCATAGCTGATGGCGAGGCTACAATATACATAGTGGTGTGTTTTGTGCGTTTGAGACGCGAAACGACTCGAGCCTCGCGAGCTTGTATGGGTATTCTTCGTGTAGTTTGCTCTATACGAGCAGCACCGAAACGTCGACGCATTACGACTCGAGCCTCGCGGAACATCGAAGCATAACGACTCTAGCCATGTGCAAAACATCAAAGCGTAACAACTCGGACCTGTAGGATCGGTGAGCTTCTCCAACGATTTAGGCTTAAGGAAGCTTAAAAACTCGTAACAATGGCGGAAGAGAGAAGCTATATTGTTGATCGAAACAAGAACAATTTCTGTGTAATTCTCTCTTTGATGTATTCAATCTTTCTTTTATGTGTTTACAAAAGGACGACTATTCTCTCTCTTTTGTCTCACACAACACAAAGCAATACACTCAAAGGTTCTCAATTACAACTCACGATTAACTTCTATTCAAGCTTAATCGTAAGCTATATATAGAACATCACAAAATCTAAGCTAAAACACAATGCGGAATTTACAAACGTGCTTATTTCCCATTGGCTTACAAGAAGGACTTCGTTGGGCCGTTAAGCGCTACTTCACTTCACCTAATCCTATCTTGACACGTATTTAGCTGGCTAACTACTTCTGACGCGCGCGCTGCAACAACCAAGTGCAACTTGCTCTTCAAGAATTTATTCAACACGTGTAAAACACTTGATGCCTAGTTTCTCTTCGTGCTTGCTCAGTTGTAAAGCATTTTAGATCGCTCTTTGAGTCTTCTACCAGATTGACTCTATTTAGCTTGATAACTCCAGCGTCCTTAGTCTCGCTGAACATTATTATCATCAAAGCTTTAAAGCAACCTTCAAATCACTTCAAGCTACCTTCAAGCTACCTTGAACTCTGCATACACTTTGAGTTCCAATAAAATGTCTAAGTTTGATCTCATCAAAACTAAGGAACATAGTTAAGCTACCTCAGCTTTACTAACATTTTCCCCCTTTTGATGATTTCAAACTTATTTGACTCATTCACAAAGATAACATATGGATTTGAATAATATCTCGCTTAAACAGATAGAACAATGAAACAAGCTCACTTACACATCACCTTACCTTTCTTTAGCTTGCCTTTCATTCCCCCTTAGATCAAGACGTGGGTTTGAATCCTTCTTGACTTTGGTGAATAGAATAGCATTCCTAAATGCACATTTCAAAATTCCCCCTTTTGACATCATCAAAATGCTGTCAAAGTACAGCACATAGGAACTCTCGAAACTCCTTAAGTATACTATCTCCTAAGCATGCTTGAAAATCAATAGGATCAAGGTATGCGTAGATAAGCAATCAATCAGGAATAGTGAAAAATGATAAGCACGCATAATATTCATTAAAAAAACAGATACATCACTGGATGAGCAAACACAACACTAAGGCAAAAATAATGGCAAGCTTAGACAAAGGCAAAAGATAGTTATGTAAGATCTGAGCTGGATAGTCAATCCTTCTTCACTTGCAGCATCTCACTCGCAACTTTCGCTATCTGGGTAAGCTGGTAAGCTATTAAAGCTAACCTTTCATTATGTTCCTTCGCAGCGTCACGAATGGCTCGCTCAATTCGATCCAGAGACTGCATAACTCCAACATTAGTCACAGTTGATGTAGAGGCAAACAGGGTTTCTTCAGACTTTGGCAGCGAGAGTTTGGGAGGTAGATTTGCCTCTTGCTCATCAGATTCAGCATCTTCCAGATCTTCAAGAATCTTCTCTGTGAGCACCTCGTCAAACTGCTCTTCGAATTCTGAGATGTACACCTGATGCTTTTGCATCAACTTGGCTACAAGATGCGGGAATGGAATGTCTGCCTTCGTATTAGCCAGCAAAGTGTACATGTGAGTGAACATAATATGTGGAGTGTCGATAAGCTCTCTCTTCAGACACTTATGCAGGAGCACACCATCAGCAATTGTCACGACGTCTCGCTTATCTTTCCTTGGCATAATATTGCGTACTATAATTTAATGCACCACACGAAGAGAATAAGGTAGATAGTCTACCTTCAGCTCCTTCTCGTCTGCGTACTCGCCAAATAGATCGTGCTTTAGCTTTCTGGAACCCTCGCGGCCAATTCTTCTTCAGAACATGATTGAAATTATCTTGCCCAATCTCCATGTTGATTACCTCAGCAAAATGCATGACTGGAATGAATAACGGCTTTTTGTTCCAGATAACTTCGATCATCTTGTTGGGATGATTGGCGTCCACTGGCTCATAAGGTTTCATGTGAGAATAGAAGGCTCTCACCAGATCTGGATTTGCTCTTGTTGGGGCTACTTCAAGGGTATCCCATCCCTGCAAACTAAGCATATCTAGAGCTTCGTCTAGGTCGAACTTCTCTTTGAGCGCTTTCCACGTCTCTTGCGCTGTAATCACCGGCGACAGAAGAGATCTCTTGGCTACCCCCGCTGTGATAGGAGGTCTCGAAACTAGAATGATTGGAAGCTGAGAGCTAGTCGTACCTGCTAACCGCTTTACTCGTTTCCCTTTTAACTTCTCAGTTGTTGAGGCAGGGAGAGGCTTGGTCACCACTGGTACTGTTTCCTCTTCATCGTTCTCAGCGTCCTCTTCGTCATCTGAATCAGCAGAAATAACATGACGAGGTCGCTTCTTAGAAGCGCTAGTAAACTCACCAGGCTGTAACACTAGCGCGGTGCGAATCATGTGGGCTAAGGGCTCAAACTCTGGTTCAGTAATCGGTTTCTCATGGACCACAAGTGCCTTGCCCTTCTTAGGAGAACGCGACTCACCTGAGCCAGACACTGCTTGCTTGGTCTTGGGGCTTAATGGGCGAATCCTCAATCTCAAGAAACTCACGCGGTGGAGGGTCGCTCACTAGAGACGGAGTGGGCGATCTCGACTTTGCGTGCTCCTCAAAAACGTGCTCCTCAGAATGTGCCTGAGACGATTTATCCTGAGCAAGCTGAGTTTGAGGGGTCTCTGTGTGGTGGGATTGTGTTTTGGTTGGTTGTGGTGGTGTTTGGGTGATCTGAGTGTTTGAGGACTTGGATTGTTGATAGGCCAGATATTCTAAATAGGCGGCCTTTTCAGCAGGTAAAAGCTTGGCAAGAATGGCACTTTGGGTGGAGTCGGATGAGGCCATGGTCAGAGGATGGAGATGAGTGAGAGGAAGGATTTGAGAGTGTGGAGGTAGAAGATGAGAGTAGATGGGAGAGAGAGAGAAGAGTAAAGGTAACGTAAAAAGAAGGGCTTTACATACCTATTTATAGGTCTTCTCAAACCCATCGTGCTCAAGACTCTAGCACTCCAACGGTCACAAGCAACGTCTCTATTTCAAACGGCTCTCTGAATTCCGAAACGGAGCCAGGAAAAAATACACCTGCCAACGGCTAGAAGTCCAACGGTCACACGGTTGAACACGGCATGAATAAATGAGGACGCGTGTAGCATAACTGAACACGTGGATTCTGAGCGTCCTTTTTGAGCGACACGTACCAGCGACCTTACCACCCAGACTCAGTCTTACCCAGGGATGAAGAAAGCGTGACTTAAGATAGAAGTAAATGTACAACGTGTATTACAACACAATTATTTGAGGCAACAAAAATACAAACTTGTACACAAAAAAATGTTACACTTGGAAACATGGAATGTACATGTAAAGTATCATGTATTGCACGCAGGGAAAATAGAAAATAACACACACAAAGTCACTCAGGGTAAGCTGAAACACATGTATTCACTCATGAATACTTCCAAATGTGGCTAATAGGGTTTTGAAGCGTTACAGAGGAGAGGGATTTATGGTGGGAAGTGTAAGCATGAATCATATCTCGTTTGGCTTTGTAATAGGCTAGAAGCGATCATCATGTTTTACTAGAGGGTTGAACATGAATAAGCATGCAAAGTAATGAACACTTAATCAAGAATGAAGCTCAAGTGCAATCATGCCTTTATGATCCTCTAAAATAGATAACACACACAAAGAAGATAGTACTAATCCTCATTCCTAAAGTTCCCCATATGAAGTACAAATATGCATAAGTTAGTCAATATGGATGGAACTTTTCATGCTTACCATGATTACCTCAGTCAATAGGGATCATTCCCAGAAGCAACCTTAGGTGGAGGAAGGGCAACCTGTTTAGAGGCTTGGTGAATATGTCAGCGACCTGCTCCTCAGTTCTGGCTTTATATCTGGTAGTCCCCTTACCAACTCCTTGGCTTGTAACTTGTGTAAGAGATGAAGGCTAGCGTGCCCTAGTCGTTGATGCCACAAATTTGACTGTTCTTTCAGGGTCGCTAGACAGAGGTGTTTGGAGGGAACAAAGTAGTGATAAAAAAGATAAGTATTATCGACCCTCTTACCTTTCATAATTACCTCCTTGTACGAGTCTTTGACGAAGCATTCTGAAGTAGTGAACTTCACTTCGTTTGGACCTTGATCACAGATTTGAGCAACACTCATGAGGTTGAATCTGAGGCTGTCTACTAAGCTCACATTGCGTACTTGAATATTTGGGATGAGCTGAATGCTTCCAGTGGCCTTGATGCGTCCTTGTTTCTTGTCTCCGAAGGATATGGAGCCTCCTTCGCTTGATTGAAGCGAGAGTAGAAAATTAGGGTCCCTTGTCATATGACAAGAGCACCCACTGTCGATATACCACTTGTTCCTCGCTTCAACCTGTATTCAAGAAACATCGGATTTTTGGTTCCCATCGAAGCCGAGGCCTCGTGGGTGGATTAGTAGTAGCTCCCCTAGATATTTCCCTTTAGGCCTATTAGCATGCTTGAGCTCTATTGGGTCATAGTATGAGGGATCATTCAGTCTACTATTATATGTGGCTTGGGCGCATAACTGGCACGGGATTTTTCTCTGAGAGCTTGCTTAGAAGCGCACTCATGAACCCTGTGTTCATTGTTGCCACAGTGCGTGCAATACAAGTTGCCTCGCACGTACCCGTACTTACCCTTTCCTGGCCGGAAGGGCGCTTGTTTTTCAAGCTTAATTTTCTTGGGCTTAGTTCTTGCCTGTTTGACATACATCTTATGAGCTGGTTCCCCATGATACCACTTAGTTTCTTTTGGGTTATGTTCAAGTGCCCTTATCTTGTTTTCCAGATAATCATTTTTACTTTTAAAAGACTGTAAATCTTGAGAAAGTTTAAGGTTCTTTTCAGTCAATGACATGTCCTTAGAAGGGGTGAGCTCAGATGTATACCCTAAACCGGGTCTAGAGCGAACAAAAACTGTTTGGTTCACAGTTTTTGCCTCAATAGACTGATTCAGTTTGTCAATTTCAGCCAGGATTGTGTCAAGTTGAGCTGAAACATTCGAGTCTGAAGGAAGGGTGCTGCGTTTGCCTTTACAAAGTTCACAAAACTTTGTAACGACAACCGTTTCACCCTTAAGTTTTTTGGTCATCTCGAGTGTTTCAGTTTTGAGGACGCTAATTTCGTCAGTGTACTCAGTATTCTGAGTCATCAGCAAATTATTTTCCTCAATCAGACCTTGACAGAGATCAATTAGATCTTGTTTGGGAAGGACGCTTAATTTTATAAGAAGATACCTGAACAGGTTGATCATCATCAGATTCTTCTTGGGCCATTAGGCAGCGTTCTTGCATGTCTTCGCCAAGATCCAGTTCTTCATCTGAATCTCCCCAAGTGGTGAAGAACGCCTTCTTAGGTTCGCTGGATGTAGAGCTCGCAGCGACCTTCGGTTTCGTGCAGGTTTTTGCTAGGTGACCCTTTTCTTGACAATTGTAGCAGGTAACGTTTGTTAGGTCTCGCTTAGTGCCTTGACCCTTCTTTGAAGCTACCTTTGGCTTTCAAGAACTTTTTGACCGTCTTGGTCATCAGCACTATTTCAGCGTCCTCACCCTCATCGATGGAGGTCTCTCTCTCAAGTTGTTGTAGCACCTTTGTGAGCTTAAGAGCAGTTCCTCTTGATTCCTTGATTGAATGAGCTTGCTCGCTGTCTTTGATTTCTTGAACTCGGAATTTCCGAGCAAGTGTTGCAACTGGAAGAGTCTTGGTTGCTTCTGTCATCAGCATTATCTTCTTGATAGTGTCATATTTAGTGTTAACACCATGGATGAAGGCTAATGACAACGACCATGGTTCAATGACTATTCCGGTCGCGCTCATCTTATCAGCTAGCACTTGGAATCTTGAGTGGTAATTTGACACACTTTCGGATTCAGTCATCTTGAAGGAATGAAACTCCCTTTGTAGATCGAACTTTCGATTGTTCTTCAAATCATCACTCCCCTGATGCATTTCTTGAACTGCCTTCCACATTTCTTGAGCGGTAGCGATGCTCATGATTTTGTCCATATCTTTTCCTCTGAAGAGAGTTGAGGATGAGCTGGCGAGCCTTAGCATTCTTTTCCATTAGAGCGTACTCTACTGGTCCCCAAGGCTTGGCGGTTGTTGCAGCTTCAACCTTCTCATCACCATGCTCGATAATGTTCCAACACTGATAGTCGGTCTGCTGAATGTAGTTCTTTGTCATGGCCATCCACCAGTCTAGCTCGCCCTCGATCAAAAGGTGAGGTTTGTTGAGCAAAATCCCAAGAAGGTGCTGGTTGGATTCTCTTTCTCTAGGCATGGTGTTGATTCTTGAGAGTGAAAGATCGAGAGGGGAGAGATGTTGCAGAAACTTAGAACAAAAGAGATCGAAGCAGAAACCTGGGTTCTTGAACAAAGATCCAAGCTCTGATACCAATTGTAGGATCGGTGAGCTTCTCCAACGAGTTAGGCTTAAGGAAGCTTAAAACTCGTAACAATGGCAAAAGAGAGAATTACACAGAAATTGTTCTTGTTTTGATCAACAGTATAGCTTCTCTCTTCCGCCATTGTTACGAGTTTTAAGCTTCCTTAAGCCTAACTCGTTGGAGAAGCTCACCGATCCTACAGGACCCCGTGCGCATACCTCGCGAAGGTTGGCCTACGCGGTATGAGTTGTTCGTGAAGGCAAGGCCAAAACGGCATGGACCTTCGAAATAACATCGTTCGTGAAGTGATGAAGATGATGTTACTTATGCTATCACTGTACGCGAAGTTGAGTATATAGACTACTCATACGTGAAAGGGGATGCGTGGAGGGATATATATACACAACTAATTGCATGATGTATCAGCTGCTGCAAATTCTCACAATCAACGTGAAGGCCTAGCCGCAAAATGTCCCTACGCAAGCAACTGCATGATGCATGGATACATACGTGAAGTGACGTGAAATGGTTTACTCGTTGCGTAGTCTGTTCCATACGATCAAGACCGAAACGCCAATGTGTAACGACTCGCGCCTCGGGCATACACTTCGCGTAGGTAGTGACACGTGAACGTAAACAATATTCATACGCGAAGTGAATGTGAACAATATTCGTACGTGAAGGTGAACAATATACCTACACATGAATGTGAATATTCCTTCGCGAAGTGATGGATCCCTGTGAAAGTTCGTTAGTTTATATATACGAACTTACATATACGTTCGCATGAGAACGTTCGTGAAGGTTGTGTACGTGAACAAGTTCTAAGAGACTTTACTTGAGCGAAGGTTTTATCGTTCTTCGTAAACACGAAGGCTTACACACACTTCATCAATGCTTCGCGTAGCGAAGGCTTACATTTCAATGCTTCGGTGAGTGAAGGCTTACTTGGAGTTGCTCCCACTCGCTGGAGCTTACACGACTTAAAGAGTGCTTCGTACAACAAAGGCTTATCTGATCAATGCTCCTAGTGGAGGCTTACTTGGCGTTGCTCCCACTCGCTGGAGGCTTACACGACTTAAAGATTGCTTCGTACAATGAAGGCTTATCTAATCAATGCTCTAGTGGAGGCTTACTTGGCGTTGCTCCCACTCGCTAGAGGCTTACACGACTTAAGATGCTTCGCGCAGCGAAGGCTTGTTACTCTTGGACGTGACATGCTAAACTACGCTAGAGCTAGTCTATTCCCCCGCTTGACGGGGTTTTATCCTAATTTGGTTAAGGACTATATGTTAGTATTGTGCTCTTGTGAAAGTGTCATTTTAGCTTCGTGAGAGAGGTTCCCACAGACGGCGCCAGTGTTGGAGCCCTGGTTCGTCATTACTTTGACCCAACGAGTAGAGGATGGCAACACTCCATCTTCTTAGTCTTGTTATTAGCTTTCTCCCTCGTATGATTCCGCTGTATTGTGATTCTGAGCAGTATTACACCTTCTAATTCCTGCAAAAGGCCTAAACCCGGAGATGGGGGTCCCCGGGGTGGGCTCTCCGACGCCCAAGTCAATATTTATACGAATAATATGAATGACGAGAATATTTAGAGATGGGGCTTATATCATTATAGTGGGCAAATGATAGATATAATACCAAATGTACTTTATATAGAACTGATCTTCACGTACCATGTGGGCTTCGTATAGAACTAATGTACTGCGTATAGAACTATACGTACCATTTGGGGCCCTTACCTACTGACTTCGTGTAGAATTATATGTGTACTTCGTGTAGAGATATACGCGTAGATCGTCTGGGCTGAGCATCCATTCCCTGGCCATTCTCTGCGTAGGTTGTACATCTACTGACTTCGTGTAGAATTATATGGGTACTTCGTGTTGGGTTGTACATGTATCGATTGGGCTATTCTCTGGACTTCGTCTGGGCTTAGTAGGTGGGCCCTACACCAGCCACATGTACCATCTCCTCGTGTACAAGGCTACGCGTAGTCTGCAATCGGGCTTCAGAACTGGGCCTTCGTGTAGAATTGTACGCGTAATCATCTGGGCTTCACAGGTGGTCCTTACGCCAGCTTCATGTACCATCTCCTCGTGTACAAGGGTTACATGCCCTTCGCAACTGGAGATTAGGTTTGGGCCTCTACGCGAATTGGGCCTTCGTGCACCAGGTTTGGGTTTCGTGTACTTGTTCTTCGTGTAATCAACCCAAATGGAGCAGTATTGTGTACAAGACCTCGCGTGAGATATTGTTGGGCTCGCGTACAGTGTTGAAACTCATCATGGGCCTGCTTCGTGAAGATGGGCTTGTCTCGTGTACAGGGTCTTGCGTGAGTTGAGCTACGCGTACATAGAATGTGTTGGACTTCATAGGCTTCGTGTATCTATCTTAACGTGAAGAATAAATAGGACATTTGAATACTGAAATAGGGAGTGAATGATATATCTCTCGCCCCTGAGACGGAACAGAGATCCTCCTATTTATAGTGCCTTAGTGGACCTTGGGTCTGCATTACTAACTGGGCCTCCAATTGACAATAGACTCATCTCCTGATCCAACAACAATAATTGACTGCTTATTTGCTAAGTAAGTTTATGTACATTCAATTCAAGAATTGATATCATTATTGTTATATTCTATTATGTCATAGATTTGTATATATATTACCTTAGGATAAATAACATAACCTAGTTAGAAGGGAAGTGTTCAAGCTTGCCCCTATAATATTTGATTCTTGTTCCGCATCTTATCAATGATTCTTGTTTAAAAAAATGTTTGACATTCTAAATTGCATTTTACAGCTTATAAGGAAATTGAAAGATCAACAAAGGAGCTATGAAAATGGAGTTCCAAATGGAATTCGTGCAAAGATGAGGCTCGTCCGTAGTTGATTACAGCCGAGGAAAGAGATTTTGTAAAGAATATTGGTTTAAATATGAGCAATGTTCTTTCTCCCAGTGAGTATGTTACAAATAAATTACTAAAAAGTTGGTGTTTAGACTCTGCACTCTTCTAACAAACATATACTAATCCACAATCTTACCAGACCAAACCTCACCAATAAAACCTGTAAGGTGTAGGTGAAGATCTATCTCCTCTTCATTCAGTGATCTAGTAGCATTCTATCTTGAATCGAATGCAGCGTTGCAGGAGAGATCTGTTGCAGATGAATACATATGGTCATATATTCTTTTCATATTCTCTTATTTTGTCTAATTGTTAATTTTTTTATGAGTGTCAGATGCATAATTGTTTGTAGCTTGTAAGCTACAAAATATCCTTATGCACTTGTTTTAGAATTTTGTTTTACATTTTGCACCTAATCTTATCTACCAACCTATTACTTTGGGTTCATAGATTTTTGTATATGACCTCAACCCACGTATACATGTACATGCAATGTTACATGCAATGCTTTTGGGAGTCTGGGACTCATGGGACGTTGGAGTTCAACACAAAGGATGTTTCAGGGTGAAGATGGAGAAGCGAACATGCTAGAGTTGAAAAAGAATGGGATATGTATGTGCAACGTAGATGAGGCAGTAGTGTTGGCCAACCAATATTGCAGTGTGTTATAAATTCCAATTTTATTTCTTATTTATGTACCTTGTAACAAAAAAACATGTATCGGTTTCAAATAATTTACATGTATCAGTTCTAATATGCATTACTATATATTTAAGTTTCTTTTCAATAAGTGTGCTTTATTACTGTTGTTAATAAGCTAATAAATTTTTTATATAATGTAGACGTGGATTCTCAACAACAATCACCTATATATTAAAGCTCTCCCATTTAGAGCTCTCTCCTTAATTTTAGTCAATAATTTCTTAAGTGTATTTTTTCTATTGATTCTACTATTCTCTCTTCTAATTACTATTTTAAAAAAAATCCACACTTTTAGGAATATATTGCTAAGACAAATACATTTTAATGTAATTCATGAGTATGAAAATTAAAATTCTTTAAAATTAACTCAAATTATTATATTGAACAATCATTTTTTTCACTTTGATTATTTTATTTTTTCAAATTAACTACTATCACCTATATATTAAAGCTCCCCCATTTAGAGCTCGCTCCTTAATCTGGCCCTACCAAAATTTACATGTCATTTTTCTATTCGTTCTATAATTCTCTCTCTACTTCTATTTTTTAATTCTAAAATTGAAAATTAAAGCTTGCAATGTTAGATTTAGACGTGCTGAATATTTAAAACGTACTATTGGAAAACCTACTCTTTTTTTACTCATTATCTGATTTCTTCTTCATCTCAATTCTTATATACCTGATTTCTTGCACATACCTTTATCTCTGATCTATTTCCTCTACAATTGATACATTTACAGAATCAATGAATCTACCTGTCCATTTGAAAAACAGTGAATTTACATGCACATAGATGCTCGACAAAATGCATGAGAAGATGGCAGATACATTTTAATTTTTCAAATTAACTACTATCACCTATATATTAAAGCTCCCCCATTTAGAGTTCTCTCCTTAATTCTAGCCAATAATTTCTTAAGTGTATTTTTTCTATTGGTTCTACTATTCTCTCTCTTCTAATTACTATTTTAAAAAAGTTTCCACACTTTTAGGAATAAATTGCTAAGACAAATACATTTTAATGTAATTCATGAGTATTAAATTTAAATTCTTTTAAAATTAACTCTAATTATTATATTGATTATTTTAATTTTTCAAACTAACTACTATCACCTATATATTAAAGCTCCCCCATTTAGAGCTCTCTCCTTAATTCTAGCCAATAGTTTTTTACGTGTATTTTTTCTATTGGTTCTACTATTCTCTCTCTTCTAATTACTATCTTTAAAAAAATTCCACACCTTTTTAGGAATAAATTGCTAAGACATTCATCTATATATTAAATCTCCCCCTTTTGCAGCTTTCGCATCCTTTCTGGCCCTAACAAAATTACATGTCAATTTTCTATTCGTTCTATTATTTTCTCTCTACTTCTATTTTTTAATTCATTCTAAAATTGAAAATTAAAGCTTGCAATGTTAGATTTCGACGTACTGAATATTTAAAACGTACTATTCGAAACCTACTCTTCTTTGACTCATTATCTCATTTCTTCTTCATCTCAATTCTTATATAACTAATTTCTTGCACATAATTTTATCTTTGATCTATTTCCTCTACAATTGATGCATTTACAGAATCAATGAATCTACCTGTCCATTTGAAGAACAATGAATTTACATGCACATAGGATGCTCGACAAAATGCATGAGAAGATGACAGATAGATATATACTTTTTTTTGTAATCCAGATCTTGAGAAGAAGCAACGAATTTACATGCACATTTGAAGAAACAACTTTCTGTGATGAGTTTTCATTTTTTTTGTTACTGAAACGATCTCGTCTATGTTGAGAATTTATGGATAGTAATTTATATTGGATAAATATGGTTAAGCAAGTTTATCTCTTTTTTATGTTGATAATTCGTGGATACTAATTTTAAATTTTGCACGTTGTAGCCCTCTAATAATTTCGGTATACTTTAATTTTGTTAGCAATCATTATAAATTGCAGCCCTCTGGTAATTTCGGTATAGTTTAATTTTGTTATCAATCATGATTCACATTTTCATAATTGCTTTTAGTAATTTGTACGAGGAGAGATAATTGAAATTATGTTTTCAACTTTGAAAGGCAGAAGGATCATGTGTGCAGAATAGACATCCAGGAACCACGAACCTCATTGTTGCAACCAAATATTTGATGAAATTCGACTTAATGATGTTACTGCATTAGCGGAAGCTAACTGATTAGTCATATTTTCTTGAACATCATGTTGGATGAACATTAGGAGATTATTTTGATATCACATATTTGGTCAATCTTGAAAGAGTCTTCAACCAATTTTTTAAATATAATTTTTAAATAAAACATAACAAAACATCGGTTATTAAAATATTTGGCTAAATTTATCTAATTTTTTAATTTATTATTTATCAAGTGATTTTAGTTTACGTTATATATTCCATTCATTTATTATGATTTTTAGCATTCATCTCTACATTCTCACAATAACGTATCATCAAACAACAAAGAGTTTGTGTTCTTTCCTTCTTCTTCTTTTTCATAAATGACTCTCAAGTTCTTAGTTCTTACAATTAATATGTATATGTTTATTATATCCTTGGAGGTGTATAATTTTGTGGATGATGTTACTATTGACAAGGGGAATTTGAAACTAAAGGTGAGAGTGAGCGTCTATTAAAGCAAATAACTTTAAGGGAAGATAAGATGTTCAAATAGTACCATTCGGTGAAAAGATACAATTAGAAGAAGAAAAAAAATCAACTTTTCTTATCTTTAACATTTTATATTACAAAACTTATCATATAATAAGAAAAAAATTATTTTAATAAGAACTCGAGGATTGAAGCTACCATGCCAATATTTTTCTCAACAGAATTTCAGATAAGTTAAAGAAGTATGAAGTGGTGATACTTTCGGAATTTGGTGTTGAGCGGAATATTAATGCATGAAAATTTTCCAACATGACTATAAGATTAAAATCTTACAGAATATAAAATTTGAACCATGCACTGATGATTCGATACCACTATTGGGAGGTGTTTAACAATTAATGTAGTATATAAGTAGGTGTTTAATAATTGTAATTGATGATGTTTTTAATAGAATTTTTTTCTTTGACTTTTTGTTATTTATTAAGTTATATATGTTACATTTAAATATTACTATTACTCCCAAATTTTATAATAATATATATTTAAATTTTCAATACCCGTGCAGGGCACGGGTCTTAAGCTAGTCAATACTTAATTACTAGAGCTGAGGTTAAGTCCTCCATATGTAAATTTCCTATTGATCCATCTCATCAATGAATTTGAAATAATAATTCAAATAACCTATTAAATAATTGCCATGTCATTATTAATTTAAAAAGTTTAAATGATTATGCTTGAAAATTGAGGATATTCTACTTCTCATTTTAAAAAATAGCACGTAATATAAGTAGAACCTAAATAATAGGATCTGGAGTTTCTAAAAAATCATACATCTTATTATTATTTTAATTAATAATCTCCTCTACATACACATTAAATTGTATAAAATCAGATCTTATAATTAAATTATAATTACAATTAGATGCTCAATTACTTATACATTCCTTGATGTTTGTACTCTCCATCTCCTCCGTCAATTAATGCAATTCTCTCTTAACATTCTTTTATGTTTGCAACCATCCAAGCCCTACTTAACTTCAACGAAGTCCTCCTTAATCCCCGCCTTGATTCATCTCAAACTTCATTAACATTTGGCATCGTGATTTATTTGTTATTTTGTTAATAATTTGATTTGTTATTTGGTTCTTATTTAACACTCTAAATTTTTTAATAAAAGTTCATGGCTAACAAAGGTGAATTTTTGTTTAGATTATTTCTCAAATTCACCATCAAAAGACTACACAATTAGGCTATATCTAATTCATAGAACCGATGATGGCACCTACTCATTGATGCCACGTCACAATTTGTTAAAAATTATTAATAAAAATCGGTATCTAATTTCTAAAGTTGATGATGGTAGCTACTTAGTGGTGCTACATCACAATGTGTTACAAAATATTAATAACAATTTATTTATCAATACTTAATTGCTAAAGTTGAGGTTTACTCCATCATATGTCAACCATCTCTTGGTTCACCTCAACAATTTTTAAAAAAAAGTTATTTACACCTATTATTTGGTGCCACATCAATAATATATTCAAAACACAACTCACTCAAAATAAGTAATTTTCACCATAAATGTAAGACCATAAAATCTTTATTTGTTAGATTTAATTTATTAAAACAAATAATAAATTAATTTTATATCTGATAAATTGTCTTGATAAGCTAAATCTTTCTTAAATTAATAATCTACATATCTATTTATTTATCAGAATTAACTAACATGACCCCATACTAAAGTGTTAATAAATCCAATTTCAATGTCTATATCAATATCAATATTTAGAAATTTCTAAAGCTTATGATGACAACGCCATTAGGAACCTGTTATCGGTCCCACATTGCAATGTAATAAATTTTTTTAATAAATTTCGTTAGTAAAGCATATTAATTAAGTAATTAAAAATAATTTGTTATTAAACAATTTGTTATTATTAATTTTCGGTGATAAATATTCTCCTAATTTATTTTCTACTTTTTTAAATAATTTGATTTTTGCTTTGATTCTTCCTTAGCACTCATCCTAATTTATTTGTTATTTTGTTAATTATTTGATTTGTTATTTGATTCTTATTTAATACTCTAAATATTTTTTAATAAAGTAATGGCTGGCAAAGTTTCAATTATCATAACCAGACTCGGCTAAGTTTATAATTCCAAGACTATAATTTCATTAATACATTCAACTAAGCTACTTATTTGTCAAATGTTTCATCACTCAGATATGATCATTGTATTAGTATTGATAATTATAACATTAAATGATTGGGGAAAATGCACACTTTCCTAATTTAGTAGATCAGGACGGTTTGGTTAGATAATGCTCATTACCTAGTATAATTATATTAGAGATCTTGGATTGGAATTTCGAGACGTAGCCGTTTACGATGAACTAGGTCAACAAATCTTGCATTTCTTTGTCGTTTTTTTATCAATTATTATCTAACTTATAAATTTAATATCGTTTAGATTTATATAACAACGCTAACTATGTTTTAAATTTAAACTCCCGTGCATGACATGGGTCTTAAAGACTTAAATTAGTAATTACATAAAAGAACTACAAAAGAATATTAAAATGAATTAGAATTGAGGTAATTACTGGAGAGCAATATTTTTCATTCGTGTAAGAAATGAGAATGAATCTTATCTATTAAATTTAAGATCCGACCTCATTTTAACATGACTTGACTAAGTCAACTTCATAGATCAACTTTGACCAGCATTGACCGTTGTTGACCTCAGTTTTTTTTAGAGCCCAAAATTTATTTTTTAAGGGAGATTTTTTCACACGAAATGTGCAACATCTTTGCTCAAAATGTGTGATACATTTATACTAGAATGTGCTATAAATTTGCATATATATTGTATAAGATTTGTAAAGCCAAAATCTATCATGTTTTAAATGTGCAATATCTTTTTACTAAATTGTGCAATTGATTTGAACATGTAAGTGCAACAAAATTATAAGTATTTTCCCTTTATAGGGCTAATATCCGATTTTACCTTTGGCCAAAAAAAATTATAAGTATTTTGTATTGCATTTTATATGATAATATTTTAAACATTTTGCATTATTATTAGCATTTACATGTAGATTTACTAAGAAGATCTAACACATATATATGAAAATGATGCACATATGATTAAGAAGGTTATATATTTAAGTTTTCAAACACATTTAATCATAACAACATTGTATATTTAATTATAATACCTTGCACTTTTACTTAGACAATCTTACAAAATTACTCTTGAAGCTTTGCACATTTCACTAGAAATATCTTGCACATGTGTAGAAAAGTTACGTATATTTGATGCACATCTGCAACAAACCAAATTCATTAGACTTGCACATTATTAACAAAAATATTGCAAATATTGTAAGAGAACCTCGCACACTCATGATATTTCAATGCACATTTACTTATACAGGAAATCAAGTAAACCTAATTACATTCTAATGCACATTTATTGATAATACCGTGCACGTTTACTCATACGATATTGCACAATTACTTTTAAAACATTACACTTTATTCATACGATCTTGCATAGTTACTTATAAAATATTACACATTTACGTGAAATATCTTGCATATGTACAGAAAACTAATGCACAATTAATTCATCAAAAAAATCAACTAAAACTACTTACATTGTTATGCACATTTCTATAGATTTCTGTTGCACATTTGCGTAGATATTGTGCACATTTGCTTAGAAGATGTTGCACATTTGCATAAAAGATGTGCACATTCTCGGTAAAAAAAAAGTTACGCTCAGAAGAAAAAAAATTTGGGCTTGATCTTTTTTGGACCATTAACCGTTAATTTTTTATCATTGACTATGATATCAATCCTAACCATTGAATTTGAAAATATGCAATAACTAGTATTCATTTTCATTTTTCATAACCAAAACTTTTTTTGCTAGTACTTTACTTTATTTTTTATGTTTTCTTAAATATTCAGTATCAATGGTGGTGTGGAAACAACCTACACTCTTAATTATGAGAAATATTTGTGACGATAGATTTTCCACCATTCACTCTTCATTAGAATTTGAATTACCCATGATTTCCAATAATTATTACTAATACTCACGGTTTTTTATTATTTTTATTTGTCAATTTTTAGTGGTGATTATATGACTAGGATACTCTGACTTTAATAAAAGAAAAAACATTGTAATTTAGATATATTTTTTATTTTTTATTATATTATTTTTTGATCAAAACAGCAAGACGGAACGACACGCGCTCACCCCTCCCCCCAAACTCACTAACTGTCTCTTCAGTTTCCTTCTTCCCTCCTACGCTTTCTCATTCTCTCTCACACTCTCATTCTCTCTCACCATTTCCCTATTTTCTTTTCACATCGCACAAGAAACATTCGAAAACCTAACAAAAATCACTCCTAAAAATAACGTAGAACTCGCTTGATTTTAAAATCACTTGCACATTTTCGGCCCATCAACATGTCTTCGAGCACAGAAGGAGAAAAATCCGCTGTTCCTACCGTCAAAGTTGGTGAGAAATCAAAACCCTGAAGCTAGGTTCTACTTTTCGTTCATTTTTTTCGGCATCCAATAGTGTGTTTTTCGTATGCAACAATGTTTTTTTCACTAAATCGTGTGTGGATTTGCTACTATTAAGTTAGATTTTGCTATTTAAACATCCAAAAAACCATCGATGCTAGATTTTGTTACTATTTTTGTTGTTTGTTGATGTGAGATCTTTTGAAATCAGTTTATGCGAGCAAAAAGAAGGATGAACAAAAAAGAGTCGTTTTCGTGGAAGACACATGTGAAGAAAAACCAAGTAAAACATCGCTAATTTTCTATCAAACTTTGGAAGAACCAGATTGTGAAGGACAACAAGCCAAAACACAAAAGTGGAAAAGAAATCAAAAAGTAAACAATGAAGTGCACTCTGTTTCAGGTTGTACTACACTTTTCTTTTTAGCTTAAAGTACACTTCACGTTTATCTCGAAGTGCACTCCATTTAGAGGATTCAGTGCACTTCCCTTTATGTTGAAGTGCACTCTTCCCCTTAGAAAAATGAAGTGCACTTAGTGCACTATCTATATTATACATAGTGCACTCTGTCTATAGATTTCAGTGCACTTCTTTTTTACTTTGAAGAGCACCTTTCAATTAATAAAAATAAATTATAACTTGTAAATCTTATTCACACTTCTCATTTTAACTCAAAAATGCCCTTTGTTTTTTTTAGCTTATAATGCACTTCTCTTTTACTTGAAAGTACACTTCTCATGAAGAATAATGTGCACTTGTATAACATACAAAGTGCACTTTTGTTTAAAAGGGTTCGGTATCTATATTATACATAGTGCACTCTGTTTATAGATTTCAGTGCACTTCTCATTCACTTTGAAGTGCACCTTTCATTAAAATAAATATAAATTGCAACATGTAAATCTTATTCACACTTCTCATGTTTAACTCAAAAAGTGTCATTTGTTTTTTTAGCTTATAATGCACTTCCCTTTCTACTTGAAAGTGCACTACTCATAAAGAATGATGTGCATTCTGTGTAACATATAAAGTGCACTCATTTTAGAGGGTTTAGTGCACTTCTCTTTTATCTTGAAGTGCACTCAGTGCACTATCTATAATATACATAGTGCATTCTGTTAATAGATATCAGTGCACTTATCATTCACATTGAAGTGCACCTTTCATTAAATAAAAATGAATTACAATTTGTAAATCTTATTCATACTTCTCATTTTAACTCAAAAGTGCCCTTTGTTTTTTTAGCTTGTGCACTTATAGTGCACTTTCCTTTTTACTTGAAGTGCACTACTCATGAAAAAAAAATGATGTGCACTTGTGTAACATACATAGTGTAGTTCTACTCTTATACAATTTTAAAAAAAAATGCAATGAACTTCATATCATTGGAAAAAAAGTTCAAAAAAAGTACACTTGTATATTTTTTGTACGTAAAACTATTGTGCTATATTTTATAATGTTTTAATTATGTCTTTGTAAGAAAAAATAAAAAATAAAAAACAGAGATGCTCCAAATGACAGAATTGCACAACACATATATAGATTCTGATGACAGTCTAGAAGTAAAGGCAGTAACAAAACAAAAAAGACGTGGTTCAATTGGCGTCATCTGCTCATTGTTAAAGGAATTCAATGAAGACAAAAACAGGTTGTGAGGGGCTTGGGATTGGAGCAACTGTTTTCTTGGAACATATAGTCATTGTCGTACATGTTATGTGACTGGCTTGTAGGAAAATTCGATGCAACAACTTGCTCATTGAGATTAGGGAATGGCATGCCAGACATAATAATAAATGACGGTATCATACAACAATATATGGGTCTACCAAGAGGCGAAGTGGAATTTCAACCTAGACAAAGTGAAGGCTTGGAAGTCCACTTTTTCCAATAGCAAAGTTGTTCTCTATTCTGATGTTGTAAAAAACCTACAGAAAATGTCATTGTAGACAGTTCTTTTGCATGAGATTTTGCTGTTTTATTTTATTCTATTGTAATTGAGAAAATAGTCAATGACACTATGTCAGCGAAATTCATTAATTGGTTAGACAACACACGAGGTGATGATTTGACAATTTATAATTGGTGCCGTTTATGTCGTTTGAGGTTGTGCGAGTTAAAAAATGACTGTAGTGACATCTCAACTTACAAGGGGCCTCATCTTCTCTTACCAGTGAGTTAGTTTCATTGTTTTAATAATTTAAATGAACTGTCATAGTAATAGTTTTGGTGAGTGCACTTTCTTGCTTTCTCAAAAGTGCACTTTCTTGCATTTGGGAGTTCAACGTATTATAATAGTTGTGGTGCACTTTCTTGTAACTTGAAGTGCACTTTCTTGCTTTTGAGGAGTGCACTTTCTTGTTTTTCTTTTTCCAGAAGTAAACTTTCTTGCAACTTAAAAAGTGTACTTTACATGTAAAAAAGAGAGGTGCACTAGGGATACACATGCCAGTGCACTTTCTTGCTTCCAGAAAAGTGCACTTTCTTGTTTCTAGAAAGTGCACTTTCTTACTTCTTGGGGGTGCACTTTCTTGTTTCTCTTCTTCCAGAAGTACACTTGTAACTTAACTTTACATGTAAAAAAGAGAAGTGTACTAGGGATACACATGTCAGTGCACTTTCTTGCTTCTAGAAATGCACTTTGTTGCTTCTGGAAAGTGCACTTTCTTGCTTCTGGGGAGTGCACTTTCATTTTTTTTCTTCTTCCCAGAAGTACACTTTCTTGTAACTTAGAAGTGCACTTTACATGTACAAAAAAATAAGTGCACTAGGGATACACATGCCAGTGCACTTTTCTTGCTTCCAGAAGTGCACTTTCTTGCTTCTAGGAAGTGCACTTCCTTGCTTTGGGGGGTGCACTTTCTTGTATCTCTTCTTCTATAAGTATACATTTTGTAACTTGAAAGTGCACTTTATATGAAAAAAAAGAAGTGCACTATGGATAAACATGGTAGTGCACTTACTAATAAATTTGTAGTGAACTCTTCGATATTTTAGAAGTAGAATATTTTATATTTAACGTATCTTTAATACTAGTTTTCTTATCATTGCAGGCTCTATATTGTGATAGATTGATATATATGGTGAGGAACATGTCCGAGATTATCCAATTGTTAAGAGTTACACAAGTGAGACTTACAAAGCAATGCAGAACCAACACTTGAAGTTGGGTTTTGATCTTGGCTTTGTGAGAGATGCACCACTGCTAATATTGCCAGTTCACGAGCATAGAGATAAAGTAGCTGAACAGGAGGCAGGCTGCTCTAGAATATTTATAACATTGACATGGGTGACGGAGGAAAGTTCTAAAAATTGGTACGCAAACAAGCTGACTTAGCTCGACTTATTGCCCAGCAAATCAGGCTTTATCATAAGCATGTCAAAACGGCAACACAAGAAATTCAAGACAATCACACATACAACCAGATCAACAAAACAATAGAGAAGATAATAAATATAAGAATTTTGCAAGGTTCACAGAACTACCAATCTTCATAGTTGCAGGTAAGAAAAATAAATGCACTTTGTAAAAAAAATCTAGTTGTCTGATTGGCGACATTTCGTATGTCATGAGGAGTGGATATTAGCATCAACTATAGGCAAAAGAGGCCACAAATGAAGCATATGACCGTGATCCCGAAATCCTGAAGCAAAGTGTCTAATACGAGGATTACGTGCACAAGGAAGAAGGCGTGAAAGGCGGAAATCAAGCACGGGAAAAGAAAATAAGCAAAGAGGGGCAAACTGTCTAGGCACGACCGAGCCATAGCTCACGCGACCGAGCCAAGGCAGCTTCCCAGTGGCGCGACCACTGATGAGCGACGTTTAATACGACGTAAATGGGTCGTTAGCATCATTCATAGACGAAATGGCCATGCTTTGGAGCGTATTAGTGTGTTCCAGACCTAACGAGGAAAATGTGTTAATCACGAGGAATACAAACATTCGGGTGAAGACCGAAGAGGAAACGGCCAAAGGATACAGCAAGTTCGCGCACGCATGAAGAAGTGCCGAGATGTTGAGCTGAGTTCAGATGGATATTTCTCCCTGATACGATGTCCGATTGAGGTGATTCTAATTCTAGGAGTTATATATTTGAAGTCTAATTGAACCCATCAAAATATGAGCTCAATCGGAGTTGTGAGTCAAAAGTTATGACGATTTTATGGACGTCGCTATTCTGCAAAACTGGGACGTGACCGTGCCTAGATAGGCGAGATCGCGCCCTGATCATTGGGGAGGACACGACCGTGCCCTTAGAAGCACGACCACGTCACCGTAGGTCTTCAGCGCGGATTTCTCTTCTCTTACGGGATTATTTTGGGCCTTTTTACCTATTTTCACTTGGGTTCGGGCTTGGGACTCCTTTAGGTTGTTTTTAGGGTTTCTCTCTTCTATAAATAAGGAGGAGAGATTGCCTCTTTATCATACTTATTTCTAGGTTTAATTATAGAGTTTTAAGAGATTACGTTGTTCTTCAGGATGAAGCCTGTGGATGGGCTGGTTTGTAGACTTTTCTCTCTTGGTTCTAATAAAGTATATCTCTTGAATTGTTTTAATCTCTTGCTTGTATTGTAAATTGATTGTGATTTGTTTATTTAGATTGACAACCTAGGTCTATAGATCTATTTCATATAGCTAGGGCCTGGTTTATCCTAGTTGGAGAACCTTGCCTACTTAGTGGCACAAATCACTACTTGAACTAGTTGGGCTTATGGGGATGTGGAGATTAATGAGGTGTTGGCGCCAATGGCAATGCACTTTCCTATCTATTCATGAACTCTATGTTGTCTAAGAGATAGTCTTGATATTTTCAGGGCTAGATTTGTAGGTGTAAGGGCGTTAGGACTAGTTGACTTAATTAGCCAATAAGGAACATGGATTAGGACAATTAGAATATATTAATTAATGGAATGAACCCGATTAGCAAATAGGAAGTCAATGATCAAACCAACCATTTCGTAGTGCGAATTCCCGCTGAATAAGGTATTTTCTCAATTACTCTCCTTAAATGAATCATAGACTAGCATCAATCAAAATTCCCCCTTTTTCTATCTTTAATAAAGTTGACCTTATTAATTACATAAGAATTGATAACTTGACTCTCTGTGGGATCGACCCTTGCTTACCACTCTACTTGTACAGAAGTTAGTGAGGTTTTATAAATGAATATTTGGACGCTGAAAACGACGGCCTGTCACCTGCGCCTAAGGTTCTGCAGACGGCGTGACCGCGTCGACATAAGACGCGCCCGCGCCTTCACTAACTCCAGCGTCATGAGAAGTCTGACTTTGTGGGATTAAATGGGCTTTTCTACATAGGTTT
>NW_027366982.1:0-63422 GCF_046119375.1 Phyllobates terribilis
GGAGCCAGTTTTGTCAAGGGTTATCTGACAAATTAAAGGATGTGTTGGCACAGTATGACCCTCCCGCCTCACTGGAAGCCGCTATGGCTCTTGCTATTCGCACTGACAGACGTCTTCGGGAGAGGTGCGGGATAACTCCACCCCCTGGGATGACTCCACCTCCTACAAGGTCTCCTCATATGGAGGTTCCCCTGGTCAGTCCAGAGGAGCCTATGCAGTTAGGAGGGACATCTTTCCGGGGGAGGGGACCGGCGGTGCACCACAAGACTGGAAGGTGCTTCTTCTGCGGGAGAAAGGGACATTTTATTGGGGGGTGTCCATCCCGTCCTTTGCAGAATAAAGAGTCGTCGGAAAACTATTGATCCCAGGTTGTGTGGTGGACGGCAATCTGGGAGTAGGTATTTCGTCCCTAGGTTCGTCTCAGTTTCTCGTACCGGGGGAGGTGGTGGTGGGTACGAGAACTGAGAGGATATCTGTTCTTCTAGATAGTGGGGCCGGGGCTAATCTGGTGGACGCTCGGTTTGCCCGGGTTCAAGGTATGCTATTGAATATGTTGGCTAAACCCATCCCCATATTTTCGATCGACGCCAGGCCTCTCGGTCAGGGAAGTTTTTTGCAAGTGGTGCATAACGTACATCTTCAAGTGGGGGCGATACATAAAGAACTGTTGTCTTGTTACGTGTTGGAGGGTCTTCCCACTCCTATTGTGTTGGGCCTTCCTTGGTTAATTAAGCATAATCCGGTTATTAATTGGCAATCCAGGGAGATAAGCCAATGGAGTGAATTCTGTAATAAAAACTGCATGAATACGGTGATCGGTGCTGTCACTCCTAGGGTCTTACCTCCATTTCTGGCGGACTTTGAGGATGTATTCTCGGAGAAAGGGTGTCAGGAACTACCTCCTCATCGCGTGTATGGCTGTTCTGTAAAATTGCTCCCTGGGGCCAAGTTACCTAAATCTAGGTTGTATAACCTATCTGGTCCAGAGAGGCAGGCCATGAAGGATTATATTTCTGAGAGTCTGGCTAAGGGGCATATTAGACCTTCATCTTCCCCGGTGGCCGCGGGGTTCTTCTTTGTGAAGAAGAAAGATGGAGGCCTACGCCCTTGCCTGGATTTCCGTGAACTTAATCGGATTACGGTCCGAGATCCGTATCCACTCCCACTTATCCCCGATCTCTTTAATCAGATCGTGGGCGCCAAATGGTTCTCTAAGTTGGATCTCAGGGGGGCGTACAATCTGATTAGGATAAAGGAGGGGGATGAGTGGAAGACGGCGTTTAACACTCCGGAGGGGCATTATGAGAACCTTGTCATGCCATTCGGTCTGACTAATGCCCCGGCGGTGTTCTAACACTTTGTTAATGACATTTTTCGCCGCCTGGTGGGTCAGTTTGTAGTCATATATCTGGATGACATCTTAATTTACTCGCCTGATCTTGTGTCTCATCAGGAGCATGTTAGGCAGGTGTTACAGATCTTGCGGGATAATAAACTGTACGCCAAATGGGAGAAGTGTGTGTTCCCCGTACAGGAACTCCAGTTTTTAGGTTTCCTGGTGTCAGCGTCCGGTTTTCGTATGGACCCAGGGAAAGTGCGGGCAGTTCTTGAGTGGGATCTGCCAGAGAATCTTAAGGCACTACAACGTTTCCTGGGGTTTGCTAATTATTACCGGAAATTCATTCGTAATTTCTCATCCATGGTTAAACCTCTCACAGACATGACAAAAAAGGGGACGGATTTTTCTAGGTGGTCTGACAAGGCTTGTCAAGCATTCTCCTCCTTGAAAAAATGTTTTGCCTCAGCACCCATACTCATTCAACCTGATGCGTCACAGTCGTTCATTGTAGAGGTAGACGCTTCTGAGGTAGGGGTGGGAGCAGTTTTGTCACAAGGTTCGTCCCCTGGTAAGTGGCGTCCGTGCGCTTTTTTCTCCAAAAAATTGTCGTCCGCTGAGAGGAATTACGATGTCGGCAATAGGGAACTCTTGGCTATTAAGTCAGCTTTTGAGGAGTGGCGCCATTTTTTGGAGGGGGCAGTCTATCCGGTCACCGTCATCACTGATCACAAGAACCTGCTTTATCTGGAGTCCGCAAAACGTTTGAATCCCAGACAAGCCAGGTGGTCGTTGTTTTTTACCAGGTTTAATTTTGTCGTTACATATCGTCCTGGGTCAAAAAATGTGAAGGCGGATGCCTTATCTCGTAGTTTCCCTGGGGCCGGGAATACGGATGATCCGGTTCCTATCCTTCAAGAGGGAGTGGTGGTGTCGGCAGTATGCTCTGAGCTTGAGGAGGAGGTATTGGAGGCTCAGGGAGACGCCCCTGTTGGACCTCCAGGGAGACTGTTTGTTCCAGATCAGCTACGACAAAAGGTGATCGAGGCACACCATAACTCAGCTTTGGCAGGACACCCAGGGAGTAAAGCAACTGTGGATCTCCTCTCGCGTCGGTTTTGGTGGCCTAACTTACATAAGGAGGTGGTAACTTTTGTTGTGTCCTGTGGGGTTTGTGCGCGCTCTAAGACCCCACATACCCGTCCGTCTGGGGCCCTCTTACCTTTGAAGATCCCGGAGCGTCCTTGGACTCATCTGTCTATGGACTTTATTACGGACCTCCCGCCGTCCTCGGGTAAAACGGTCATACTCGTTGTAGTAGACAGGTTCAGCAAGATGGCACATTTTATCGCTTTTCCTGCTCTTCCTAATGCTAAAACTCTTGCGCAGGTGTTCATTGGAGAGATTGTGAGGCTTCACGGGGTACCCTCCGATGTGGTGTCGGATCAGGGGTCTCAGATTGTGTCCAAATTCTGGAAGGCTTTTTGTACTCGGCGGGGGATGCATTTATCGTTCTCATCGGCTTTTCATCCTCAGACCAATGGTCAGACGGAACGTTTGAACCAGAGTTTGGAGACATATCTCTGGTGTTTTGTGTCAGAGAACCAGGAGGACTGGGCTTCTTTCTTACCTCTGGCGGAGTTTGCTCTTAATAATAGGCGGAGCGAATCCACTGGTAAGTCCCCGTTTTTTGGGGCATATGGTTTTCATCCCCAGTTTTGTACTTTCAGTAGAGGGGGCTCTTCGGGGGTTCCTGAGGAGGAACGATTTTCGTCATCACTCGCTTCAGTATGGAGAGGGGTACTGAATAATCTGAGTACTATGGGGAACCGATACAAACGTATGGCTGATAGGAGGAGAGTGTCTGGTCCGGACCTAAGTGTGAACGATCGGGTATGGTTGTCTACCAAGAATATAAAACTCAAGGTTCCCTCCTGGAAACTGGGTCCCAGGTTCATCGGGCCGTACAGGATCAGTTCTATAATTAATCCGGTGGCATTCCGTCTTGACCTCCCCCCTACGTTTAAAATTCATAACGTGTTCCTCAGATCTTTGCTTAAGAGGTATGTGGCGCCAATGATACCGTCACCTTTACCTCCTCCTCCAGTGGTGGTCAATGGAAATTTGGAGTTTCAGGTATCGAAAGTCATCGATTCATGTTTTAGTCGCCGGTCCCTTCAGTACCTGGTTCATTGGAAAGGGTATGGTCCTGAGGAGAGAATGTGGGTTCCTGCGTCAAATATTAACGCAGACCGGTTAATTCGGGCCTTCCACACGACTCACCCGGATAAACCAGGCCCTGAGGGTCCGGAGGCCCCTCGTAGAAGGGGGGGTACTGTCATGGGTGTGTCGCCACGAAGATCGTCGCGACTACACAGCCTGACTTCTCGCAGCTGAGTTTTTGGTGCTTTGTGTTTTTTGGTTGTGAGGGAGTTAATTCTCTCTCTCTGTGCTTGAAGAGGCTCAGCCTCGCCCAGCTGCAGTTAATGCTGCAGTATTGGGATTCCTTCAAATACCTGCTGGTCTGATGGGGAAGTTGTCGGTGAAAGCATTTCTTGCAGACCTTCAGAGTGGATCGTTGTTTGGTGGAGTTCGGAGCGAGGAGTATGCGGTGTGGCTTGTTCCCTTCCTCCCTTTATCATTTATCTCCTAACCTGTTGTTGTTCCCACTGTAATTGTGGTGTTAGTTTTTGTATGCAAGGTGGTTTTTGGTTTTCCCCTTGTACTGTCTCGTTTGTCTAGTACTGTGTTTTGGGCATTTTCTATCCTGTTCCCCATTGTTGTGATCGGGGTCCTTCTCAGGACTAGATTACTTAGGTTCAGGGATATTCAGGAGTTTAGGGTTACGCTGGCGGCCTGGACCTCTGTACCATTAACAGTACCTCCAGGTTGAGGGATTAGTCAGGGCCCCCGTCTAGGGTCAGCTCAGGCCCCTGACCCCCCTGTACGCTGAGACAGCGTGACACCTCCATATAAGGCTCCATATGGAATACTGGCCCCCATATAAGGCTCCATACAGAATACTGGCCCCCATATAACGCTCCATACAGGATACTGGCCCCCATATAACGCTCCATACAGGATACTGGTCCCCTTATAAAGCTCCATACAGGATACTGGCCCCCATATAGCGCTCCATACAGGATACTGGTCCCCTTATAACGCTCCATACAGGATACTGGCCCCTATATAATGCTGCATGCAGGCTGTTACCCCCCACATAATGCCCCATACAGGCTGTCCCCCCCTTATAATGCTCCATGCACGCTGTTACCCCCAACATAATGCCCCATACAAGCTGCCCCCCCCTTATAATGCTCCATTCAGGCTGTTCCCCCCACATAATTCACTATGCAGGCTATCCCCCCCTTACAATGCCCCATGCAGGCTGTTCCCCACCTTATAATGCCCCATGCAGGCTGTCACCCCTCCTCTTTATAATGCCCCATGCAGGATGTACCCCCCTCTTTATAAGGCCCCATGCAGGATGTCACCCCCCCTCTTTATAATGCCCCATGCAGGATGTCACCCCCTCTCTTTATAATGCTCCATGCAGGATGTCACCCCCTCTCTTTATAATGCCCCATGCAGGATGTCACCCCCATCTATTTATAATGCCCCATGCAGGATGTACCCAGCCCTCTTTGTAAGGCCTCATGCAGGATGTCACCCCCTCTCTCTATAATGCCCCATGCAGGATGTCACACCCCCTCTCTTTATAATGCCCATGCAGGATGTCACCCCCCCTCTCTTTATAATGCCCCATGCAGGATGTCACCCCCCCTCTCTTTATAATGCCCCATGCAGGATGTACCCCCCCTCTTTATAAGGCCCCATGCAGGCTGTCACCCCCTCTCTCTATAATGCCCCATGCAGGTTGTCACCCCCTCTCTCTATAATGCCCCATGCAGAATGTCACCCCCCCTCTCTTTATAATGCCCCATGCAGGATGTCACCCCCCCTCTCTTTATAATGTCCCATGCAGGATGTCACCCCCTCTCTTTATAATGCTCCATGCAGGATGTCACCCCCCCTCTCTTTATAATGCCCCATGAAAGATGTCACCCCCCCATATTATGCCTCATGCAGGATGTCACCCCCCCCCATATTATGCCCCATGCCTCCATACATAAAAAAAAAAAAAAAAAAAAATCAAATACTCACCTCCCTCCTTCTCACCTGCTGCCCGCTGCTCGGGTCTGGACTCCAGTGTTGCCGGCGTCGTCCCTGTGATGGCTCAGGGGAGCGTGCGGTGGAAAGACGTTACCACGCCCTCTGACCTGAGACGTCACAGGGAGCGCAGAGCAGGAAGACAGTGGATCTGCGGAGGCACGGGGAGAGGCCGGGGCCCTGAGCAAGTGGCGGAGAAGGGCGGGCGCTGACACCGCTCTCCTCCGCCCATAGCCCAGCGGGGTGCGCGACCGCCAGTGGGCCCCCCTGCCTGCTCAGGGTCCCGGCACTTGCCCGGGTGTGCCGGGTGCTGACGCCGGCCCTGCTTGGAATCCATGGAATACATTATAAAATTTGCGTTGTGCCCCAATTGGGAGGTAAGTATTTACTACACCATTCAATTACATGTATATAGCTATGGATGTAGATTATATGCAATCATCATATGTCAGAAAGCTGAGAGGCTTTACATTGAGATTGCATTTTTATTACTGCAAGCTAATCTGTTTACTTTCCTTCGTTTGAAAAATGAAAGGCCGTCCTCGATCCAGGAAATCCCCCTTTGTAGTAATTGAAATATGTTTTTTGGGCCAATTATGGAAAGGAGGTCATGTTCAACTACTTGGCTGTACTTGTGCAATGCCCACACATTTCACAATGATGAATAAGTAAAAACTCTTGTCAAAGAGTTGTTTTACTGCATTGTTGTGAAACTATGCATGCAGAGAGCTCTGAGCAATAATTTTTGTGCATTCCATGAGCAATAGCATGGTAGATGATTTTTCTAGAAGAACCTTGGATGTGTTCTTCCATTTTTGACAAAGGGGACAGCTTTTAAATGTTGGACTGGGAGAACGTTTTGGACTTTCCATAAAGAAAAGATTACCTTAGAACAGGGGTCTCAAACACGCGGCCCGCGGGCCGCATGCGGCCCCTGAGGCTGCTTTATGCGGCCCGCAGGCACAGACCCCTTGACGATCCCGACCTGGTCCAGGAGGAGCCGCCGACAGCAGCGCTGAATTGCCACACAGAGACTGTTTCCCAGCACTGCATTTCCAATGCCAGCCGCTGGCCAATCAGAGGCCAGCAGCTGATATCTGTGTGTCGGCGCAGCGAGTATGACGTCATTGCCATAAGCAGATGTCAGCTGCTGGCCTCTGATTGGCCGGCGGCTGACATTGAAAATGCTGTGCTGGGAGACAGTCTCTGTGCGGCAATGCAGCGCTGCTGTCGGCGGCTCCTCCTGGACCAGGTCGGGATCGTCAAGGGGTTGGACTCTGTGGTGCCTGCGGGCCACATCTGCAGGAAGGCCGCCGAGGGAACGGAGGACAGGTGAGAATCATCTTTTTTTTTTTCTATTTTATGTGTGTGAAGAACAGCACAGGGGGCACAGAGCCACAACATGGGGACCGGGATGGGGCACAGAGCCACAAGAGGGGACCTGGATGGGGCACATAGCCACAAGAGGGGACCTGGATGGGGCACATAGCCACAAGAGGGGACCTGGATGGGGCACATAGCCACAGGATGGGGACCTGGATGGGGCACAGAGCCTCAAGATGTGGACCTGGATGGGGCACAGAGCCTCAAGATGTGGACCTGGATGGGGCACATAGCCACAAGATGGGGACCTGGATGGGACACAGAGCCACAAGATGGGGACCAGAGCCACAACATGGGGACCTGGATGGGGCACATAGCCACAAGATGGGGACCTGGATGGGGCACATAGCCACAGGATGGGGACCTGGATGGGGCACATAGCCCCAAGATGGGGACCTGGATGAGGCACATTAGTACAAGATGGGCGCCAGGATGGGGAACGTTGCCACAGGATGGGGACCTGGATGGGGCACATAGCCACAAGAGGGGACCTGGATGGGGCACATAGCCACAAGAGGGGACCTGGATGGGGCACATAGCCACAGGATGGGGACCTGGATGAGGCACAGAGCCTCAAGATGGGGACCTGGATGGGGCACATAGCCACAAGATGGGGACCTGGATGGGGCACATAGCCACAAGATGGGCACCAGGATGGGGAACGTTGCCACAGGATGGGGACCTGGATGGGGCACATAGCCACAAGATGGGGACCTGGATGGGGCACAGAGCCACAAGATGGGGACCTGGATGGGGCACAGAGCCACAAGATGGGGACCAGAGCCACAAGATGGGGACCTGGATGGGGAACATTGCCACAGGATGGGGACCTGGATGGGGCACATAGCCACAGGATGGGGACCTGGATGGGGCACATTAGTACAAGATGGGGACTTGGATGGGGAACATTACTACAAGATGTTTTCCATTATTACTATATGATGCTAATTGTAAGACAATATTACTGTATGTGGCCAATTGGGGGAAATAAAATTGTAAAAAAAATAAAAAATAAAATAAAGCATGAAAAATTATTGGGCACTAAAAATGCTGTTTTATATGTAAACTAAAGTAAACACAAAAAAGTGCACGTTTATTATCGCCACATCCATAAAGACCCAAGCCATAAAAAAATAAACACGGCAAAAATGTTCAAAAGGTGTATACAAAAAAATGGTATCACTAAAAATGTTACATTGAACAAAGAATGCGGCCCCCCAAATTCAAATTTTTTCCATGTGCGGCCCATATACCCAGCCGAGTTTGAGACCCCTGCCTTAGAAGGACCTAGAAGAAGATGTGTGGATTTATTGATCATTTTCTTGGAAAACTCCAAATCAAAGTAAGTAGGACAAATGTAATAATTCAATGCTTAGATTTAATCTACCCTGTTTGTCCTACCTGATATGTTTGTTTTTTACTTTTTTTGTAGGTCAGGAAAATCCTTACCTGAAAGCCTTATGTGGACTCTTGGAATCCTTGGAAGATATTGTAGAATTCAGGTCATACTCCAATTGTGTGGTAAGCATTTGCTCAAGAACTCTATCACATTTTCAAAGCTTTAAATGTAGACAATATGCAATCATCATGTGTCAGAAAGCTGAGAGGCTGTACATTGAGATTGCATTTTTATTACTACAATCTATTCTGTTGTGTTTCAGTTAAAAAACAAAAGACCATCCTTGTTCCAGGCAATATCCTCTTTGCAGTCGTAGAAATATGTTCTCCTCAGGCCAATTACGATAAGAAATACTTGTTCAACTACTTGGTTGTTTCTGTGCACTACCCACACATTTTACAATGATAAATACAGTAAAAGCTCTTGTCAAAGATTTGTTTTTACTGCATTGTTGTGAAATCATGTGCATGCACAGAGCCTGGGGCGTAAATTGTTTTGCGTATTGCATGGGCCATGGAATGGTTGAAGTACTTTGAGGAAGAACCGTAGAAAGATTCTTACTTCCTTGACAAGCAAGCATCTTCTAAGTGTTACATTTTGAGAACATTTTTGGACCTTCTATCAAGAATGGATTGCATTAGAAACTCCTTGAAGAACATGTGAAGCGTTTGTTCATCAATTTTTGGAAAACACCTAATCAAAGTAAGTAAAACAAATTTAGTAGTTCAATTTTTGCATTCTATCTTCTCCCTTGGTCCTAGCTGACACTTTTTGTTTTGTTTTGTGTAGGTCAGAAAATAATTTCTCTGGAAACACTTTGTGGACTCTTGGAATCAATAGAATACATTAGAGAATTCACGTTGTGCCCCAATTGGGAGGTAAGTATTTACTACACCATTCAATTACATGTATATAGCTATGGATGTAGATTATATGCAATCATCATATGTCAGAAAGCTGAGAGGCTTTACATTGAGATTGCATTTTTATTACTACAAACTAATCTGTTTACTTTCCTTAGTTAGAAAAATGAAAGGCCGTCCTCGATCCAGGCAATTCCCCCTTTGTAGTAATTGAAATATGTTTTTTGGGCCAATTATGGAAAGAAGGTCATGTTCAACTACTTCGCGGTTGTTTCGCTCACGCCCGGACTGACTGGCATGAGCATGGTTAGTGGTCCCACTGGGCCAAGAACCGAGGAGTGCCTGGAGGGGTGTGACTAGGGGCCTCGCCAGATTCGATCACGAACACACGGCAGCTTAATCAACTCCGTGGTCCGAGGAGGGACGTCGAAGGTGGCTCAGGTGCTACTCCAGGTCGACCCCGGTCACAGCTGTTGACCCACATCGGGGAATGCAGGAACGGGCAGGCTCGGCTGGTATGCAGACTGGCGGGTACAGGCAGGTAGGAAAACAGGCTGGATAGGGACCAATACAGACTGGGATAGCGGAGCAGAGCTGCAGGTGCGGACGACAAGCGGTGCAGAGCGGAGCAGAGCCGCAGATGCAGAGGACGAAGCGGAGCAGAGTCACAGGTGCGGAGGACAAGCGGAGCAAAGCCGCAGGTGCAGAGGACTAGCAGAGCGGAGCAGAGCCGCAGGTGCGGAGGACAAGCGGAGCAGAGCCGCAGGTGCGGAGGACAAGAGAAGCAGAGACGCAAGTGCAGAGGACAAGCGGAGCAGAGCCACAGGTGTGGAGGACAAGCAGAGCAGAGCCACAAGCGCGGAGGACAAATGGTGCAGAGCGGAGCAGAGCACACCCGCATGTGCTGAGGACAAGCAGAGCAGAGCGAAGCAGAAACGCAGGTGCGGAGGACAAGTGGAGCAGAGCCACAAGTGCGGAGGACAAGCGGAGCAAAGCAGAGCCGCTGGTGCGCAGGACAGATGGAGCAGAGCAGAGGGGAGCAGAGCCGCAGGCACAGAGGACAAGCGCAGCAGAGCCGCAGGTGCGGAGCACAAACGGAGAAGAGCTGAGCGGAGCAGAGCCGCAGGTGCGGAGGACAGATGGAGCAAAGCAAAGCAGAGCAGAGCCGGAGGTGCGTAGGACAAGCGGAGCAGAGCAGAGCAAAGCGAAGACATAGGTGCGAAGGACAAGCGGAGCAGAGCAGAGTGAAGCAAAGCCGCAGGTGCGGAGTACAAGCGGAGCCGTAGTTGCGGAGAACAAGCGGAGCAGAGCAGAGCTGCAGTTGCAAAGGACAAGCGGAGCAGAGCATAACGGAGCAGAGCCGTAGGTGCGGAGGACAGACAGAGCAGAGCAGAGCGAAGCAGAGACGTAGGTGCGGAGAACAAGCGGAGCAGAGCCGCAGGTGCAGAGGACAAGTGGAGCAGAACAGAACGGAGTCGCAGGTGCGGAGGACAAGCAGAGCAGAGCGGAGCCGCAGGTTCGGAGGACGAGCAGAGTGGAGCCGCAGGTGCGGAGGACAAGTGGAGCAGAGAGGAGCCGCAGGTGCAGAAGACAAGCAGAGCAGAGCAGAGCAGAACGGAGCCGTATGTGCAGAGGACAAGCAGAGCGGAGCCGCAGGTGCGGAGAACAAGCGGAGCAGAGCAGAGCAGCAGGTGTGGAGGACAAGCGGAGCAGAGCAGAACGGAGCAGAGCCGCAGGTGCGGAGGACAGACGGAGCACAGTGGAGCAGAGCCGCAGGTGCAGAGAACAAGCAAAGCAGAATGGAGCCGCAGTTGCAGAGAACAAGCGAAGCAGAGCAGAGCTGCAGGTACGGAGGACAAGAGGAGAGGAGCAGAGCCGCAGGGGCGGAGGACAGACAGAGCAGAGCAGAGCAGAGCCGCAGGTGCGGAGAACAAGCGGAGCAGAGCAGAGCGAAGCAGAGACATAGGTGCGGAAGACAAGCGGAGCAGAGCAGAGCGGAGCAGAGCCGCAGGTGCGGAGAACAAGCGGAGCAGAGCCGCAGGTGCAGAGGACAAGCGGGACAAAGCAAAGCGGAGGAGAGCCGCAGGTGCAGAGGACAAGTGGAGCAGAGCAGAACGGAGTTGCAGGTGCAGAGGACAAGCAGAGCGGAGCCGCAGGTGCGGAGGACAAGTGGAGCAGAGCGGAGCCGCAGGTGCGGAGGACAAGCAGAGCAGAGCAGAACGGAGCCGCATGTGCGGAGGACAAGCAGAGCAGAGTGGAGCCGCAGGTGCGGAGAACAAGCAGAGCAGAGCCGCAGATGTGGAGGACAAGCGGAGTAGAGCAGAGCGGAGCAGAGCCACAGGTGCAGAGGACAGACGGAGCAGAGCCGCAGGTGCAGAGAACAAGCGAAGCAGAACGGAGCCGCAGGTGCAGAAAACAAGCGGAGCAGAGCAGAGCCGCAGGTACGGAGAACAAGAGGAGCAGAGCAGAGCCGCAGGTACGGAGAGCAAGAGGAGCAGAGCAGAGCAGAGCCGCAGGTGCGGAGGACAGGCGGAGCAGAGCAGAGCAGAGCCGCAGGTGCGGAGAACAAGCGGAGCAGAGCAGAGCGAAGCAGAGACGTAGGTGCGGAGGACAAGCGGAGCAGAGCAGAGCGGAGCAGAGCCGCAGGTGTGGAGGACAAGCGGAGCAGAGCAGAGCCGCAGGTGCAGAGGACTAGCGGAGCAAAGCAAAGATGAGCAGAGCCGCAGGTGCAGAGGACAAGCGGAGCGGAGCAGAGCAGAACAGAGCCGCAGGTGCGGAGGACAAGCGGAGCAGAGCGGAGCAGAGCCGCAGGTGCAGAGGACTAGCGGAGCAGAGCAGAGCGGAGCAGAGCCACAGGTGTAAAGGACAAGCGGAGCAGAGCAGAGCGGAGCCGCAGGCACAGAGGACAAGCAGAGACGCAGGTGCGGAGGACAAGCGGAGCAGAGCCGCAGGTGTGGAGGGTAAGTGGAGCAGAGTGGAGCCGCAGGTGCGAAGGACAAGAGGAGCAGAGTGGAGCCGCAGGTGCAGAGGACAAGCGGAGCAGAGCGGAGCCGCAGGCACAGAGGACAAGCAGAGACGCAGGTGCGGAGGACAAGCGGAGCAGAGCCGCAGGTGCGGAGGGTAAGTGGAGCAGAGTGGAGCCGCAGGTGCGAAGGACAAGCGGAGCAGAGTGGAGCCGCAGGTGCGAAGGACAAGCGGAGCAGAGTGGAGCCGCAGGTGCGAAGGACAAGCGGAGCAAAGCGGAGCTGCAGGTGCGGAGGACAGGGGGAGCAGAGCGGAGCAGAGCCGCAGGTGTGGAGGACAAGTGGAGCAGAGCGGAGCAGAGCCGCAGGTGCGGAGAACAAGCAGAGCAAAGCAGAGCGGTGCAAAGCCGCAGGTGCGGAGGGCAAGAGATGCAGAGCGGAGCCGCAGGTGCAGAAGACAAGCGGAGCAGAGCTGCAGGTGCGGAGGAGAAGCAGAGCAGAGCCGCAGGTGCGAGGGACAAGTGGAGCAGAGCGTATTGGAACCGCAGGTGCGGAGGAGAAGCGGAGCAGAGCAGAGCCGCAGGTGCGGAGGACAAGTGGAGTAGAGCGGAGCCTCAGGTGTGGAGGACAAGCAGAGCAGAGCGGAGCAGAGCCGCAGGTCGAGAGGACAAGCGGAGCAGAGCGAAGCAGAGCCGCAGGTGTGGAGAACAAGCGGAGCACAGCGGAGCCGCAGGTGCGGAGGACAATTGGAGCAGAGCGGAGCAGAGCCGCAGGTGCGCAGAACAGACGGAGCGGAGCAGAGGGGAGCAGAGTCACAGGCGCGGAGAACAAGCGCAGCAGAGCCGCAGGTGCGGAGGACAAGCGGAGAAGAGCAGAGCGGAGCAGAGCTGCAGGTGCAGAGGACAGAGGGAGCAAAGCAGAGCGGAGCAGAGCCGCAGGTGCGGAGAACAAGCGTAGCAGAGCCGCAGGTGCAGAGGACAAGAGGAGCAGAGCGGAGCAGAGCCGCAGGTGCAGAGGACAGGCAGAGCAGAGCAGAGTGGAGCAGAGCCGCTGGTGCGGAGGACAAGTGGAGCAGAGCGGAGCAGAGCCGCAGGTGCAGAGGACTAGCGGAGCAGAGCAGAGCGGAGCAGAGCCACAGGTGTAAAGGACAAGCGGAGCAGAGCAGAGCGGAGCCGCAGGCACAGAGGACAAGCAGAGACGCAGGTGCGGAGGACAAGCGGAGCAGAGCCGCAGGTGCGGAGGACAAGCGGAGCAAAGCAGAGCAGAGCCGCAGGTGTGGAGGACAAGCGGAGCTGCACGTTCGGAGGACAAGCGGAGCAGAGCCGCAGGTGCGGAGGAGAAGCAGAGCAGAGCCGCAGGTGCGAGGGACAAGTGGAGCAGAGCGTAGTGGAACCGCAGGTGCGGAGGATAAGCGAAGCAGAGCAGAGTCGCAGGTGCGGAGGACAAGCGGAGTAGAGCGGAGAAGAGCCGCAGGTGCAGAGGACAAGCGGAGCAGAGCCGCAGGTGTGGAGAACAAGCGGAGCAGAGCGGAGCCGCAGGTGCGGAGGACAAGTGGAGCAGAGCAGAGCCGCAGGTGCGCAGGACAGACGGAGCGGAGCAGAGGGGAGCAGAGCCACAGGCACGGAGAACAAGTGCAGCAGAGCCGCAGGTGCGGAGGACAAGCGGAGAAGAGCACAGCGGAGCAGAGCTGCAGGTGCAGAGGACAGACGGAGCAAAGCAGAGCGGAGCAGAGCCGCAGGTGCAGAGAACAAGTGTAGCAGAGCCGCAGGTGCGGAGGACAAGAGGAGCAGAGCGGAGCAGAGCCGCAGGTGCAGAGGACTAGCGGAGCAGAGTAGAGCGGAGCAGAGCCGCAGGTGTGGAGAACAAGCGGAGCAGAGCGGAGCCGCAGGTGCGGAGGACAAGTGGAGCAGAGCAGAGCCGCAGGTGCGCAGGACAGACGGAGCGGAGCAGAGGGGAGCAGAGCCACAGGCACGGAGAACAAGTGCAGCAGAGCCGCAGGTGCGGAGGACAAGCGGAGAAGAGCACAGCGGAGCAGAACTGCAGGTGCAGAGGACAGACGGAGCAAAGCAGAGCGGAGCAGAGCCGCAGGTGCAGAGAACAAGTGTAGCAGAGCCGCAGGTGCGGAGGACAAGAGGAGCAGAGCGGAGCAGAGCCGCAGGTGCAGAGGACTAGCGGAGCAGAGTAGAGCGGAGCAGAGCCGCAGGTGTGGAGAACAAGCGGAGCAGAGCGGAGCCGCAGGTGCGGAGGACAAGTGGAGCAGAGCAGAGCCGCAGGTGCGCAGGACAGACGGAGCGGAGCAGAGGGGAGCAGAGCCACAGGCACGGAGAACAAGTGCAGCAGAGCCGCAGGTGCGGAGGACAAGCGGAGAAGAGCAGAGCGGAGCAGAGCTGCAGGTGCAGAGGACAGACAGAGCAAAGCAGAGCGGAGCAGAGCCGCAGGTGCAGAGAACAAGTGTAGCAGAGCCGCAGGTGCGGAGGACAAGAGGAGCAGAGCGGAGCAGAGCCGCAGGTGCAGAGGACTAGCGGAGCAGAGTAGAGCGGAGCAGAGCCGCAGGTGTGGAGGACAAGTGGAGCAGAGCGGAGCAGAGCCGCAGTTGCGGAGAACAAGCAGAGCAAAGCAGAGCGGAGCAGAGCCGCAGGTGCGGAGGGCAAGAGATGCAGAGCAGAGCCACAGGTGCAGAGGACTAGCGGAGCAGAGCAGAGCGGAGCAGAGCCACAGGTGTGGAGGACAAGCGGAGCAGAGCGGAGCCGCAGGCACAGAGGACAAGCAGAGACGCAGGTGCGGAGGACAGGCAGAGCAGAGCAGAGTGGAGCAGAGCCGCTGGTGCGGAGGACAAGTGGAGCAGAGCGGAGCAGAGCCGCAGGTGCAGAGGACTAGCGGAGCAGAGCCACAGGTGTGGAGGACAAGCGGAGCAGAGCAGAGCGGAGCCGCAGGCACAGAGGACAAGCAGAGCCGCAGGTGCGGAGGACAAGCGGAGCAGAGCCGCAGGTGCGGAGGACAAGCGGAGCAAAGCAGAGCAGAGCCGCAGGTGTGGAGGACAAGCGGAGCAAAGCGGAGCCACAGGTGCAGAGGACAAGTGGAGCAGAGCGGAGCTGCAGGTTCGGAGGACAAGCGGAGCAGAGCGGAGCTGCAGGTTCGGAGGACAAGCGGAGCAGAGCAGAGCCGCAGGTGCGGAAGACAAGTGGAGCAGAGCGGAGCCGCAGGTGCAGAAGAGAAGTGGAGCAGAGCAGATCCGCAGGTGTGGAGGACAAGCAGAGCAGAGCAGAGCCACAGGTGCGGAGAACAAGGGGAGCAGAGCAGATCCGCAGGTGCGGAGAACAAGCGGAGCAGAGCGGAGCTGCAGGTGCGGAGGAAAAGCGGAGCAGAGCCGCAGGTGCGGAGGACAGGCGGAGCAGAGCGGAGCCGCAGGTGCGGAGGACAAGCAGAGGAGAGCAGTGCGGAGCCGCCTGAGTAACCCGGAATTGTTCGGTGCTCGCCGAACATCCCGAGTAGTGAGATGCTCGGGAGAGTACCGAGCAGTGTCGAGCATGCTCGCTCAACACTATTCAGGAGGTGTCCCATTTTTTGTTCCAGTCCTTAGTTCTTTTAGGGACCCCTTCCCTTTATTCTATAGGTCTTCGTTCAGACTAGCCTAGGACTAAGGCGGGTCCGTTTGCTAGAAACAGGCAGCCCGCTACATCATAGGGATTCAGCTTAGTCTTACTGTAGGGAAAGCTTTCCCCTTCTTTTCTTAGAACTTGTTGCCGTTCATAACAGAAGGTCACTGCGCTTGGCATTGCTGACACTTTCTTAATCCTTCTTCCTTTAAGACCCAGCAACGACCACCCTACTGCCGCTGATTGATACACCCTGGCATGGGAGTTAAAAATCCTCAGTTTTCTCCAGGCAATCGCCGGTGATACTTCTATGTACAAGCTTGGCGCACTAGCAGTCGGCTAGTGTCTTCTCTGGTGCCCTTGGAGGACTGTTGGTATTACTCCTCTGGTGTATGCTCAAGCTAAGTAAATCCCCTTTGTTTGTCTACCTTGTTGTCTTTAGTTTGTAGTGGGGCCTGACCAGTGCTCACCCCTCCCCCTCCCTATCTAGGGCCAAGCTCTAGGGTCATCTAGGGTTTAGGGTCCTGCCCGGCGATAGGTGTGGAACCTATATAGGGACGGTAGGGTATGCAGGGTGATATTAGATCTAGGGGTCTCCACTCCCCCTTTCCCTAGTGTTTGGGCTTCCTCCCCTCTTCCCTTCGTGTTGCACTTGGTCTTTCCCACTCCTTCGCGACACTTAGAGGATGTAAAGAGGAGCAAAGCCTGCTGGGAGTTGCAGCAAAAGAAGCATTCATGTCTGCTGCTGTGAATGTCTGTTTATTCCCAGCTGCATTATTCTCTGTACACAATACTCCCACTGCAGATGTTACATTAGGATATGTGCACACACTGAAAATATGTAAAACAATGCACTGCAGTGTAAAAACCATACTGCTGTGCACATGTTGGGACTTTTGTTACTTCTTTTAACTGTTTCAGAGTTTAGAAACTGAAGTGGTTAAAGGAAGCAGCATGCTCATTTAGCTATAGTTTAACCGGCCTGAAAAAGACATTATACCCTAACACTGTGATCAAAGGCAGAGGTACAACTCTGGACTGGGGAGGATGAGTAAAGAACAGTTTGTTTGTTTCTTTCTAAACAAAGCGGAAATCCCCTTGAACCTCTTCCCACCACAGCCAATTTTCATTGTTGCGCTTTCGAGTTTTTTATTCCCTATCTTTCAAGCATCCTAACTTTTATATTTTTCAATTGAATTACTCATATGAGGACTTGCTTTTGCAGGACAAGTTGTAATTTTGAATGCCACTATTCCTTTTACCATGCAATATACTGGAAAATGGAAAAAAAATTCTAAGTATGCTGACATGGTAAAAAAAAATGCAATTCTGCCATAGATCACGTTGTGCAGGTACGAAGGAGATAGGAGCTGGTGCGTGCACACCAGCAAGTCAGTGATTTAAATGCAGGTGTCAGAGATTTAAATGGTTAAACATCAGCAATTACAGCTCGCTCCAGTCGCTGCTGTTACAGACAGATGCTGGCTGTATGATAGGGTTTTGGTTCGGGGGGGGGCGAAACTTCTGAGTGGGCCCCTAACCAGGTGACCCTGATTACAAAAATAGTGGCGCACCCATATAGTGGATGTAGGAGAACCTCAGCAGATGACCACGCTGTTACTGAAAATAATCTCTATACACAGAGCAGCACTGATACTACCGCCATATGGCGACATATATTGATAGATGTCAGTCCTGCAGAATATATAAGAGATTACAGTTATATATAGTAATTTACAGATGACGTTCTTTCTGATTAAATTGTTCACTTTTTACCATCTTTTTCATCTGGCCCAGACCGACACGACAACGTCTCCATCCAAAGACACATTTGACTCCTTACATTTCAGGCACCGTCCCCATCTATTCCCAACCTGTACAAACTCCTCATCCTGCTGATACCCCAATACTGAGCCGCTGTTGTATGTGTCCCTATTACTGCACCTGCTGTGCCCCCTCTAGATGGTTAAACAAACCTCTAGAATATAGTAATGCAGTGTGCACGTGCCCTAGAAAACAGTGCCCACATTTTGCCCCCTAGAAAGTAATTGTGCCCTCTGTGTGCCCATTTGACAGTCACAATAACCTGAGTTCCCCTATAAAGATAAGTGCCCACTTAACATTTAATAATGTCCTGAGTCTCCCCCATGTACAGCCCCTCTCTACACAGTATGATGCTTTCCTATACACAGTATAATGCCCCCTCACTGTATAGTACCCCCACACACAGTATACTGACCCCTTAGTAGCCCCCAAACTGATGTCTCCAACACTGTATGATGGCCCCCACACCATACAAATACCCCACATAACCCACACTATATGACCCTAACTGTAATCCCCACACTGTATAAATAGCCTCTATATAGTATAATGCACCAGATAATCCTCAATATAGTATAATGCACTCCCCATAGGCAGACTCAACAGTTGGACCTTTGGATTTTGGAAATGTTTGCGTTTTTTGACCAGATTCGCGTCAGGCGCTCCCACACTCGTCCCGAGGGGACAAGCATCTCCGGAATTTGCGATTAAGCCTCGGCGTCCGCGCTACAGTTTTCTGGCTCTGGAACGCACGCGGTTTGGAGCTGGACGCCGCTATTCGGCGTGCCGCACTCTTATCACATGCCGGACGCGCTGTACTTTTTTCGTAACGTTTCGAGATGAAAACATTTTTCCAAAGAAATCCTCTCTGCCATCTTCTTTAATAGCCAGCTCTCACGAAAAAACTTCGCCGCTGGACGACGCAACGCTCGCCATTTTACAGATCCAGCCCGGGAGATGCTCTGCACGCCGCCCCGGGTCGATCCGACGCCATTAAGGCTCCGAAAAAAGGCTTGCAAAAACCTCGTCTGTGCCAGGTCCGAAAAACAAGCCATTTAGCCAGCCCTCACAACATTTCATCACTTGGAAATGACTACCAGATGGCATCTGTGCTTTAAATATCATTCATTACTTGTCAGACAGAATTCAGCTGCATTTCTGGAAATTGAACACTGGATGGCAGCTGTGCTTTAAAAGCCATTCACTCGTTCATGATAGACCCTCACAGGAAACACACAATAAGGAGATTTTTCACTTATCCTTCAGTGGAATGGCTGTGATGGGGGGAGGGGATGATGATGTAGCATTTTTGTCTCTGTTGTTTCACTGAGATTAGGACTTTCAACAGTGCTGCTGCCTGACCTTGTAAAACATTAACTCTTTTAACACAGATTGTGACCATATAATCAAATGAGAATAAGGAGTTTAATTAAAGGCATTTAAAAAGTTGCAATTTTATTACATCATTATTTAAAAAGACACAAAAATGGCAGCAATAATCACTGATATTGAGGCCAATAATCACATCCATAGATGGAGCCCATATTTCATATCAAAAATAGGTAAAAGTAAATAGAGCATGTGACCATGTTGTAAAACACTTAAAGTTGTGTAAAAACCGTGGCGTAGGAACGGGCGGTGAAATAAGCGCGCCCAAAAAACTATAATGTTTACGGTTTTTTTCCGTAATTCATCAGATGAGCGTGATAACGGACGCTGCGCTGAATGGCGGCGCGTAGGAACGGGCGTGAAATAAGCGCGCCTAAACAACTATAAAGTTTACGTTTTTTTTCCGTAATCCATCAGATGAGCGTGATAACGGTTGCTGTGCTGAACGGCGGCACGTAGGAATGGGCGGTGAAATAAGTGCGCCAAAAAAACTATAAAGTTTACGTTTTATTTCTGTAATTCATCAGATGAGCGTGAAAACGGACGCTGCGCTGAACGGCGGCGCGTAGGAACGGGCGGTGAAATAAGCGCGCCAAAAAAACTATAAAGTTTACGCTTTTTTTTTCCATAATTCATCAGATGAGCGTGATAACGGACGATGCGCTGAATGGCGGCACGTAGGAACGGGGGATGAAATAAGCGCGCCAAAACAACTATAAAGTTTACGTTTTTTTTCCGTAATTCATCAGATGAGCGTGATAATGGATGCTGTGCTGAACGGCGGCACGTAGGAACGGGCGGTGAAATAAGTGCGCCAAAAAAACGATAAAGTTTACGTTTTTTTTCTGTAATTCATCAGATGAGCGTGATAACAGACGCTGCGCTGAACGGCGAAGCGTAGGAACGGGCGGTGAAATAAGCGCGCCAAAAAAACTATAAAGTTTACGTTTTTTTTCCGTAATTCATCAGATGAGCGTGATAACGGAAGCTGCGCTGAACGGTGGCGCGTAGTAACAGGCGGTGAAATAAGCGCGCCAAAAAACTATAAAGTTTACTTTTTTTCCATAATTCATTAGATGAGCGTGATAACGGAAGCTGCGCTAAACGGCGGCGCGTAGGAAAAGGCAGTGAAATAAGCGCTCCAAAAAAACTATAAAGTTTACGTTTTTTTTCCGTAATTTATCAGATGAGCGTGATAACGGACGCAGCCCTTAACGGCGGCGTCAAAGCGACTTTTTTTTGTTGCAGATTGAATTTTAAGTGCTTTTGGTATCATCAAACCTGTAGCCAGCTCTCATCCTCATTGAGCTATTCCAAGGGTGAGGGCTGGCTAGGGGTCGCCCTGGAGGCACCTGTAGCCAGCTCTCATCCTCATTGACCTATTCCGAGGGTGAGGGCTGGCTAGGGGTCGCCCTGGAGGCACCTGTAGCCAGCTCTCATCCTCATTGAGCTATTCCGAGGGTGAGGGCTGGCTAGGGGTCGCCCTGGAGGCAGCTGTAGCCAGCTCTCATCCTCATTGAGCTATTCCAAGGGTGAGGGCTGGCTAGGGGTCGCCCTGGAGGCACCTGTAGCCAGCTCTCATCCTCATTGAGCTATTCCAAGGGTGAGGGCTGGCTACGGGTTGCCCTGGAGGCACCTGTAGCCAGCTCTCATCCTCATTGAGCTATTCCAAGGGTGAGGGCTGGCTACGGGTCGCCCTGGAGGCACCTGTAGCCAGCTCTCATCCTCATTGAGCTATTCCAAGGGTGAGGGCTGGCTACGGGTCGCCCTGGAGGCACCTGTAGCCAGCTCTCATCCTCATTGAGCTATTCCAAGGGTGAGGGCTGGCTAGGGGTCGCCCTGGAGGCAACTGTAGCCAGCTCTCATCCTCATTGAGCTATTCCAAGGGTGAGGGCTGGCTACGTGTCGCCCTGGAGGCACCTGTAGCCAGCTCTCATCCTCATTGAGCGTGATAACGGACGCTGCGCTGAACGGCGGCGCATAGGAACGGGCGGTGAAATAAGCGCGCCAAAAAAACTATAAAATTTACGTTTTTTTTCCGTAATTCATCAGATGAGGGTGATAACGGACGCTGCGCTGAACGGCGGCGCGTAGGAACGGGCGGTGAAATAAGCGCGCCAAAAAAACTATAAAATTTACGTTTTTTTTCCGTAATTCATCAGATGAGCGTGATAACGGAAGCTGCGCTGAACGGCGGCGCGTAGGAACGGGCGGTGAAATAAGCGCGCCAAAAAAGCTATAAAGTGTACGTTTTTTTCCATAATTCATTAGATGAGCGTGATAACGGAAGCTGCGTTGAACGGCGGCGCGTAGGAACGGGCGGTGAAATAAGCGCGCCAAAAAAACTATAAAGTTTACGTTTTTTTTCCGTAATTCATCAGATGAGCGTGATAACGGATGCTGTGCTGAACGGCGGCACGTAGGAGCGGGCGGTGAAATAAGTGCGCCAAAAAAACGATAAAGTTTACGTTTTTTTTCTGTAATTTATCAGATGAGCGTGATAACGGACGCAGCCCTTACCGGCGGCGTCAGAGCGACTTTTTTTTGTTGCAGATTGAATTTTAAGTGCTTTTGGTATCATCAAACCTGTAGCCAGCTCTCATCCTCATTGAGCTGCTCCAAGGGTGAGGGCTGGCTAGGTGTCGCCCTGGAGGCACCTGTAGCCAGCTCTCATCCTCATTGAGCTGCTCCAAGGGTGAGGGCTGGCTAGGGGTCGCCCTGGAGGCACCTGTAGCCAGCTCTCATCCTCATTGAGCTGCTCCAAGGGTGAGGGCTGGCTAGGGGTCGCCCTGGAGGCACCTGTAGCCAGCTCTCATCCTCATTGAGCTGCTCCAAGGGTGAGGGCTGGCTAGGGGTCGCCCTGGAGGCACCTGTAGCCAGCTCTCATCCTCATTGAGCTGCTCCAAGGGTGAGGGCTGGCTAGGGGTCGCCCTGGAGGCACCTGTAGCCAGCTCTCATCCTCATTGAGCTGCTCCAAGGGTGAGGGCTGGCTAGGGGTCGCCCTGGAGGCACCTGTAGCCAGCTCTCATCCTCATTGAGCTATTCCAAGGGTGAGGGCTGGCTAGGTGTCGCCCTGGAGGCACCTGTAGCCAGCTCTCATCCTCATTGAGCGTGATAACGGACGCTGCGCTGAACGGCGGCGCATAGGAACGGGCGGTGAAATAAGCGCGCCAAAAAAACTATAAAGTTTACGTTTTTTTTCCGTAATTCATCAGATGAGGGTGATAACGGACGCTGCGCTGAACGGCGGCACGTAGGAACGGGCGGTGAAATAAGCGCGCCAAAAAAACTATAAAATTTACGTTTTTTTTCCGTAATTCATCAGATGAGCGTGATAACGGAAGCTGCGCTGAACGGCGGCGCGTAGGAACGGGCGGTGAAATAAGCGCGCCAAAAAAGCTATAAAGTGTACGTTTTTTTCCATAATTCATTAGATGAGCGTGATAACGGAAGCTGCGTTGAACGGCGGCACGTAGGAGCGGGCGGTGAAATAAGTGCGCCAAAAAAACGATAAAGTTTACGTTTTTTTTCTGTAATTTATCAGATGAGCGTGATAACGGACGCAGCCCTTACCGGCGGCGTCAGAGCGACTTTTTTTTGTTGCAGATTGAATTTTAAGTGCTTTTGGTATCATCAAACCTGTAGCCAGCTCTCATCCTCATTGAGCTGCTCCAAGGGTGAGGGCTGGCTAGGGGTCGCCCTGGAGGCACCTGTAGCCAGCTCTCATCCTCATTGAGCTGCTCCAAGGGTGAGGGCTGGCTAGGGGTCGCCCTGGAGGCACCTGTAGCCAGCTCTCATCCTCATTGAGCTGCTCCAAGGGTGAGGGCTGGCTAGGGGTCGCCCTGGAGGCACCTGTAGCCAGCTCTCATCCTCATTGAGCTGCTCCAAGGGTGAGGGCTGGCTAGGGGTCGCCCTGGAGGCACCTGTAGCCAGCTCTCATCCTCATTGAGCTGCTCCAAGGGTGAGGGCTGGCTAGGGGTCGCCCTGGAGGCACCTGTAGCCAGCTCTCATCCTCATTGAGCTATTCCAAGGGTGAGGGCTGGCTAGGTGTCGCCCTGGAGGCACCTGTAGCCAGCTCTCATCCTCATTGAGCATGATAACGGACGCTGCGCTGAACGGTGGCGCATAGGAACGGGCGGTGAAATAAGCGCGCCAAAAAAACTATAAAGTTTACGTTTTTTTTCCGTAATTCATCAGATGAGGGTGATAACGGATGCTGCGCTGAACGGCGGCACGTAGGAACGGGCGGTGAAATAAGCGCGCCAAAAAAACTATAAAATTTACGTTTTTTTTCCGTAATTCATCAGATGAGCGTGATAACGGAAGCTACGCTGAACGGCGGCGCGTAGGAACGGGCGGTGAAATAAGCGCGCCAAAAAAGCTATAAAGTGTACGTTTTTTTCCATAATTCATTAGATGAGCGTGATAACGGAAGCTGCGTTGAACGGCGGCGCGTAGGAACGGGCGGTGAAATAAGCGCGCCAAAAAAACTATAAAGTTTACGTTTTTTTTCCGTAATTCATCAGATGAGCGTGATAACGGATGCTGTGCTGAACGGCGGCACGTAGGAGAGGGCGGTGAAATAAGTGCGCCAAAAAAACGATAAAGTTTACGTTTTTTTTCTGTAATTTATCAGATGAGCGTGATAACGGACGCAGCCCTTACCGGCGGCGTCAGAGCGACTTTTTTTTGTTGCAGATTGAATTTTAAGTGCTTTTGGTATCATCAAACCTGTAGCCAGCTCTCATCCTCATTGAGCTGCTCCAAGGGTGAGGGCTGGCTAGGGGTCGCCCTGGAGGCACCTGTAGCCAGCTCTCATCCTCATTGAGCTGCTCCAAGGGTGAGGGCTGGCTAGGGGTCGCCCTGGAGGCACCTGTAGCCAGCTCTCATCCTCATTGAGCTGCTCCAAGGGTGAGGGCTGGCTAGGGGTCGCCCTGGAGGCACCTGTAGCCAGCTCTCATCCTCATTGAGCTGCTCCAAGGGTGAGGGCTGGCTAGGGGTCGCCCTGGAGGCACCTGTAGCCAGCTCTCATCCTCATTGAGCTGCTCCAAGGGTGAGGGCTGGCTAGGGGTCGCCCTGGAGGCACCTGTAGCCAGCTCTCATCCTCATTGAGCTGCTCCAAGGGTGAGGGCTGGCTAGGGGTCGCCCTGGAGGCACCTGTAGCCAGCTCTCATCCTCATTGAGCTATTCCAAGGGTGAGGGCTGGCTAGGTGTCGCCCTGGAGGCACCTGTAGCCAGCTCTCATCCTCATTGAGCGTGATAACGGACGCTGCGCTGAACGGCGGCGCATAGGAACGGGCGGTGAAATAAGCGCGCCAAAAAAACTATAAAGTTTACGTTTTTTTTCCGTAATTCATCAGATGAGGGTGATAACGGACGCTGCGCTGAACGGCGGCACGTAGGAACGGGCGGTGAAATAAGCGCGCCAAAAAAACTATAAAATTTACGTTTTTTTTCCGCAATTCATCAGATGAGCGTGATAACGGAAGCTGCGCTGAACGGCGGCGCGTAGGAACGGGCGGTGAAATAAGCGCGCCAAAAAAACTATAAAGTTTACGTTTTTTTTCCGTAATTCATCAGATGAGCGTGATAACGGAAGGTGCGCTGAACGGCGGCGCGTAGGATCGGGCGGTGAAATAAGCGCGCCAAAAAAACTATAAACTTTACGTTTTTTTTCCATAATTCATTAGATGGGCGTGATAACGGACGCTGCACTGAACGGAGGCGCGTAGGAACGGGCAGTGAAATAAGCGCGTCAAAAAACTATAAAGTTTTCGGGTTTTTTCCGTAATTCATCAGATGAGCGTGATAGCGGAAGCTGCGCTGAACGGCGGCGCGTAGGAACGGGCTGTGAAATAAGCGCGCCAAAAAAACTATAAAGTTTACGTTTTTTTCCGTAATTCATAAGATGAGCGTGATAACGGAAGGGGCGCTGTACCGCGGCGCGTGGGAACGGGCGGTGAAATAAGCGCGGCAAAAAAATTATAAAGTTTACGTTTTTTTTCCATAATTCATTAGATGAGCGTGATAACGGAAGCTGCGCTGAATGGCGGCACGTAGGAACGGGCGGTGAAATAAGAGCGCCAAAAAAACTATAAAGTTTACGTTTTTTTTCCGTAATTCATCAGATGAGCGTGATAACGGACGCAGCCCTGAACGGCGGCGTCAGAGCGACTTTTTTGTTGCAGATTGAATTTTAAGTGCTTTTGGTATCATCAAACCAGTAGCCAGCCCTCACCTTCATTGAACGATTCCAAGGGTGAGGGCTGGCTATGGGTCATCCTGGAAGTACCTGTAGCCAGCTCTCATCCTCATTGAGCTGCTCCAAGGGTGAGGGCTGGCTAGGGGTCGCCCTGGAGGCACCTGTAGCCAGCTCTCATCCTCATTGAGCTGCTCCAAGGGTGAGGGCTGGCTAGGGGTCGCCCTGGAGGCACCTGTAGCCAGCTCTCATCCTCATTGAGCTGCTCCAAGGGTGAGGGCTGGCTAGGGGTCGCCCTGGAGGCACCTGTAGCCAGCTCTCATCCTCATTGAGCTGCTCCAAGGGTGAGGGCTGGCTAGGGGTCGCCCTGGAGGCACCTGTAGCCAGCTCTCATCCTCATTGAGCTGCTCCAAGGGTGAGGGCTGGCTAGGGGTCGCCCTGGAGGCACCTGTAGCCAGCTCTCATCCTCATTGAGCTATTCCAAGGGTGAGGGCTGGCTAGGTGTCGCCCTGGAGGCACCTGTAGCCAGCTCTCATCCTCATTGAGCGTGATAACGGACGCTGCGCTGAACGGCGGCGCATAGGAACGGGCGGTGAAATAAGCGCGCCAAAAAAACTATAAAGTTTACGTTTTTTTTCCGTAATTCATCAGATGAGGGTGATAACGGACGCTGCGCTGAACGGCGGCACGTAGGAACGGGCGGTGAAATAAGCGCGCCAAAAAAACTATAAAATTTAAGTTTTTTTTCCGCAATTCATCAGATGAGCGTGATAACGGAAGCTGCGCTGAACGGCGGCGCGTAGGAACGGGCGGTGAAATAAGCGCGCCAAAAAAACTATAAAGTTTACGTTTTTTTTCCGTAATTCATCAGATGAGCGTGATAACGGAAGGTGCGCTGAACGGCGGCGCGTAGGATCGGGCGGTGAAATAAGCGCGCCAAAAAAACTATAAACTTTACGTTTTTTTTCCATAATTCATTAGATGGGCGTGATAACGGACGCTGCGTTGAACGGCGGCGCGTAGGAACGGGCGGTGAAATAAGCGCGCCCAAAAAAATATAAATTTTACGTTTTTTTTTCCGTAATTCATCAGATGAGCGTGATAACGGACACTGCACTGAACGGAGGCGCGTAGGAACGGGCAGTGAAATAAGCGCGTCAAAAAACTATAAAGTTTTCGGGTTTTTTCCGTAATTCATCAGATGAGCGTGATAGCGGAAGCTGCGCTGAACGGCGGCGCGTAGGAACGGGCGGTGAAATAAGCGCGCCAAAAAAACTATAAAGTTTACGTTTTTTTCCGTAATTCATAAGATGAGCGTGATAACGGAAGGTGCGCTGTACCGCGGCGCGTGGGAACGGGCGGTGAAATAAGCGCGGCAAAAAAATTATAAAGTTTACGTTTTTTTTCCATAATTCATTAGATGAGCGTGATAACGGAAGCTGCGCTGAATGGCGGCACGTAGGAACGGGCGGTGAAATAAGAGCGCCAAAAAAACTATAAAGTTTACGTTTTTTTTCCGTAATTCATCAGATGAGCGTGATAACGGACGCAGCCCTGAACGGCGGCGTCAGAGCGACTTTTTTGTTGCAGATTGAATTTTAAGTGCTTTTGGTATCATCAAACCAGTAGCCAGCCCTCACCTTCATTGAACGATTCCAAGGGTGAGGGCTGGCTATGGGTCATCCTGGAAGTACCTGTAGCCAGCTCTCATCCTCATTGAGCTATTCCAAGGGTGAGGGCTGGCTACGGGTCGTCCTGGAAGTACCTGTAGCCAGCTTTCATCCTCATTGAGCTATTCCAAGGGTGAGGGCTGGCTACGGGTCATCCTGGAAGTACCTGTAGCCAGCTCTCATCCTCATTGAACGATTCCAAGGGTGAGGGCTGGCTACGGGTCATCCTGGAAGTACCTGTAGCCAGCTCTCATCCTCATTGAGCTAATCCAAGGGTGAGGGCTGGCTACGGGTCGTCCTGGAAGTACCTGTAGCCAGCTCTCATCAAGAAAAAGCTACGCCTACTAAGTTGCATTAACCAATCGGAGCAGATTCATGATTTACATTCAAATAAACCAATCACTGACAAGTGCATCATTTTAGGAAAAGGAAAAGGAGTTTTGGAGGGAAGTTTAATTTGATCCAGTGCTCAGGAGCAACAAGGGTGATTAGTGCACAAGAGAAGCTGTGACCTTAGCCAATTACAACCATGCCGCCCAAAAGAAGGTAAGTACACCTGGTGGGATAGTGAGTGGGAGGGAAATATGAATCTGCAGAGGTATGTGTTGCTTCTAGAAATACTCTTTCTGGACACCATTGCAGCATGCATTCTGGGGTACACTGAGACCATGGGAGTATTTGCAGAAGAGGTTAACATACAGCATGTATTGGGATCAGGTGCCTAACTATACTGCAGCATCATCTGAGCTTGTACTGGAATCAGGTGTATAAGTATACTTGTACTCATATAGCTTGTACTGGAATCAGGTGTATAAGTATACTTGTACTCATATAGCTTGTACTGGAATCAGGTGTATAAGTATACTTGTACTCATATAGCTTGTACTGGAATCAGGTGTATAAGTATGCTTGTACTCATATAGTTTGTACTGGAATCAGGTGCCTAATCTGATGTCCTCTCTGTGACCTCTGCAAACTTTTTAGCTTGGTTGTATTACTGTGGTGGGGGGAGGGGGAAGGATTGTGGTGTGAAAGTGTATTATAACATCATGTTAAGGCTTGCAATTGTTCAGGCTCAGTCACAGAAAGGGTTTATGTTTTTGGCGCGGTCTTTCTGTATCTTTCAAAGTTTGCAGTGTGAAAAGGCTTTAAACTGTATATGTACTTGCTCGCTCACTCGTTTTTTCTCCTTTTTGACTGATAAATGAGTGCCGGTCATGTGCAAAACTGTATAAGCATTTGCAAAGTCAATACCACATTAATTTTTTGCACGGTATCTTTGTCAATCTAAATAATTCTTGCAAAACCTCAGATTTGCGCAAGATCTAGGAACATGCATATGATAAAAAACCGCATGTGTTATGTGCACAATATTGACACAATTTGTGTAGTATGCTATAAAAGTGCATTAACTTGTGCTAAACAATTGCTCCTTAAAAAATTGTGTACGTTTGTCCGTTTTTGTGACCAAAAATGAGGGCTGGCGATTGGTGGTCAAAATACACTCTAGAGCCAGCCCTCATCTTTTTAAAAAAAATCTATGGCAATGATGAGACGTGCCTTTTCTCATGAGCTGTGTATTTGTTGTAAAAAAAAAATCAGATTTTTGAAATCCAGTTATCCTGCTGAAACATAAAAAATGCTGGTTGATATTAGTGGGTGGAAAAGCTAGATTCTCACTGATATTGTTCCTGATCTTACATTTTTCTTTTTTACAGCGGCTTCAGGATGCTGAAGACATGTCCACTATGTTACAAAACATTTACTCAACTGCCACAGCACCTTACACGACAATGCCTTAGATACTGTACAGAAGAGGAGAAGGATGCGCTAGTGAAAGAATCTAGAAACTCACTGATAGCAATTGCAACAAAAGGAACATATATCCCTTATGACAAGATTCCAGAGATCACTACAAAGGACGATCTTATCTCCTTCCTGGAGGACAGAGGGTTTATAGTACCCGAGAAACCAACTATGGCCAGGTATGCCCCACTAGCATCTTATTCTTTGAATACTGATGTTCATACTTGTGTAAGCTTTATAGATTTGCATATATGTTCTGAACTATGCCAAATAATCACGTGTATTTTATATTTACAGGATTGTTGAAGATGAGGGGGCATCACCTGTGCAGGATGAGCTGACAACCAGTGAGCAAGAGCTGCCTAATGAGGAGGAAGTGATGTCTGTTGAGGAGGAAATGTCTACAGTCATCGAGGAGGAGCCGCCCGTCCCAGAGGAAGAGCCGCCCGTCCCAGAGGAAGAGCCGCCCGTCCCAGAGGAAGAGCCGCCCGTCCCAGAGGAAGAGCCGCCCGTCACAGAGGAAGAGCCGCCCGTCACAGTGGACGAGCCGCCTGTCACAGAGGATTATGATGTCTACAGGTGAGTGTAAATTTATACAAGGAATTTACTTTAATCCCTTGCTCAAACATTGCCTTGGCCTCAGCACATCCTGGCTTTTAGGCCACTTTAAAAAATTGTCAACACTGCTGGCCTACTCAAGATTGTACTTCACGTTATTACTAAGGATTTTTATAATTTACAGGACTGTTGAAGATGAGGAGCCATCTACATCAACTGGCACATCGGCACGCCGAGCCATATCAAATCCTGAATTGGTGCATCTTTCAGCTGCAGAAGACTATACATCCTCTGAAACATCCGACAGTGAAGCCGATCAACAACCAGAGACCAGAGAAAGAGAGGAAAATACCAGCCAAACAGATGAAGACAGGCCGAGGTCAGTTAGTGTGTGTAACATTCTCACTCATCATGCTTTTATATCTATCTATATATATATATATATATATATATATATATATATATATATATATATATATTGAGCAAAAAAACAATACAAATAATGTTTAACTGGGACAATTAATAGCATATCCCACAACTTTACAGCCCTTACAAAGTAATTTTTTCTCCTATTTTAGGCAATAGATTTCCCTTCCATTGCAGCCATAAAACAGGATGCCAAAAAAGTGCCCTACACACAGACAGCTCTGTGGGGCACACAGCTTTGGCGGGGCATACTAAAATGCACTGCCATTACGATTTTCATCTGTGGGCCAGTAGAGGATGATGTACTAGCTTTACCCACAGATGAACTTCGGAACACGCAGTGTTCAGCAGTGGATGCTGCGTATAAAGGGCAGGCAGCCAGCAAAGTGCTGCTGCCAGTCAGAGCACTGGGGTCCACAGAAATCGGGCCTGGGGACACAGAAATGTTTACCACCCCTGACAACGGTGAGTGGAACCCCCAGCTGTCAAGGTCCCCGACATTTCCCCAGATTCTTCCACTGGGTGAGGGCCCCATGAATGCGTCGTTACAGGGAACCCTGGACTCACAGGCCCCATAGCGGCTGCATAGTCTACTGCCATTGGCAGGACGTCACTATATATATATGCTGTATATGCTTACACAGTATTTTTCTCAAAGTTGTAATTTGTTTCTACTCTGACCTGTTGTTCTTTCTTCCAAATTTGTAGGATGACAAGCCAGAAATGGACTGTTGACAAGAGGATCAAAATGAAAGATGCAGGTTATTATGATCGCCATTCTCTGTCTCATCCAATATTAAAAGGTTTTTCCTCTTATTTGCAGAACCATTGCAAGCTGGAAAGATACAAACAAATTGCTGAAAATGTGTCAAGGTTTTTATACTTTATGAACAAACGCCGTGTGAGCCTCAACTTTGCGACAAAGATTGAAAACGCCCATTTATTTTTCAAAAACATTCAAGATCTCGGTCTGTGCAACCAAACTGTCACCAACTACATTAAGAATGTCCGGAAATTTGTACATTATCAACTATTTGCAACCAATTTACGCGATAAAAATGAAAAACTCTTCAAGGCAATGAAGTATTTCCAATATGTGACTGCGGATATTCAGAAGAAATTTTCCAAGGGAGTTGCAAAAGAAGTTGTCAGCAAAAGGTATGTCAGCTAATTTTTATCCTTTCAGATGTATGCACAATTATTATTTTTTCTCTTTTCTCTCTCCCGCCAGGATTTTTCATACATGACTTAAAAATAGGCCTCACCTATCAGTCACATTTATTAATCTTTCTCTTAGGTACCTGGAGTTGCATAAATTGGACAAAACACCTCAGCAATGCCAGGAGATCCTGACCGTTGCAAAGCCAGCTTTCCTGCAAGCCATCGAGGATGTCCAAGGAGGATCCCGAAATGAAGTGCATCAGTTGGAGATTCTCTATTACCTTGAGGCCTTAATCATACTAAAACACTTACAAAGACCAGGAGTTGTCAGAAACATGACGGTAAGTAACAACCTACTCATTATCCTGATTTAAAGCCACATGTCTATCTAACTTTCCCATGTTTTGACTCACAAGTTTCTGAGTGGACAGAGAGGATGCGTCACATCTATCAAAATGAACAGCTAATAATTGTCGGAGTTAAATGCCATAAGACTGCTGCCCACCAAGTAGCCTGTTTTGTGCTTACTGAAGAAGAAGAAAAGGTAAAATGTTCCTGTCACTACGACGGCACCCACATTAGAGAGGGATCTGTTAGTTGTCATGACTTCAACCCGTAGGATTAGTGGCATTCTGTCCCTTTTAGTAGATCCTCCCTTTAACCAGATTTTACAGGACAACTTGGTGCTACATCCTCATGCAGGTGTGTTGGGAGTCTTTCCCTTATTTCCCTGCAGTATCCAGGATGCTAAACCATAGTATCGGTGTCCAGAATAGTGCATTTTCTTAACAATAATGCTTGTTGCAGCAGCATCCAGAATGCATTATCAGTAGGAACAGATATGCTCTCCCTTATCACAGATGTTCTGCACTTTAAATGAATGGTGGGCAGTTTATAGTCTGACATATGTTTGGTGTGAGGTGACTTTTCTATATATTTAGATTGTGTGGTTCCTATCATGCTCTGAAATCCAACTGAGGCGGAGGAGAGATACCGCCCTTTTAGTCTGTAGGTTTCGCTCTCCTGGTCAGGCACATCCCTCCCTCACGTTGGTGCGGTCATTGACTCCAGTAATTAATTTAGTCTATTTCAAATTTTCTTATCTTAATATTGAAGGGCCCAACTCAATTTTTATTAAGTGGTTTACTGTTTTTTGTTTTGTTTATTTACAGTGGTTTAACATCTACTTTAAAAAAGTGAGACGGGTGCTGGCCAAAAAAGACAGTCCAGATAAATTCTTCTTATCGACTACAGGAAGACAGATATATAATGTATCCACCGACCTTCATCGCTACCAGAAGAAGTAAGTCTTAAAAGTTAAAAATCCTACATATTAGATGTTGTGCCATGTATTTATGATCTACTCTATTGCTATCTAGGTACAAATTTAAATCCATCTCTAGTCAGGTGGCAAGAAAAACTTGTGAAACATGGACCGTGTCACATTTAACAGAGACACAGAGGTATCTTTTCTCCAAATATCTCAGTCATTCCAACATGACAGCAGAGAGGAATTACAGAGAAAAAACGTTAGGAGAACTCTGCCAAGCATACACACTGGTCTTGGCAGCAGGGAAATCATCGGAAAATCAACCTCAACCCAGCAGCTCAAGGTAATTTATTGCAAAGCAGTTATGATCTATTTCACCAAATTGTTGATAAAATGTAATATTCTGTTTTCTATCTCCCCTAAAGAGAAGCAGAAGGGAGCAATGGAGAAGAGGAGCAAATGGTCCAGCAAGCTGAAGACTACAGTGCCCAGGGTGAAACAGAGGACCTCGGTGTGTCAAATTTAAATACTAAGACTCAAAGGTGGGTATATTATTAAATCAAGCAAGCTAGTAGGAGTTGGCAAACTGTACATAGCTTGTGATGTTATGGACAATGACTTGTTCTTCCGAGCATCCTCAGCACCTATACCCAGGCAAAGTGCTCTCAGTAGCGGCCACTTGTAGACAGTATGCGGAAGGGTATATTACAGGCGTTTATTGATGATATCTCCATCGCAGAACAAACCTCGATGCCTAAACTTTTAGGATTGATAGAAGATATCCTTATACCACTCTAAGTGCCCAGAAAATGTAATGTTATTATTTATATCAGGCGGAGAGCACCAATCGAACCTAGGGTCACAACAAGGTCCATGAAGACAGGGATGCAGTTGAGGAAAAGGAAACACCCAGGGTAATTGGTCAATATACCGTATATTCCGGCGTATAAGACGACTTTTGAAGACTGAAAAATCTTCTGTCTAGTCTGGGGTCGTCTTATACGCCGGTAATGCTTTTGAACTTTCAGAAATTGACATGCGGGGATACTCTGGGGGTGTTAATAAGCTGCCGTGGCCGTATCCCTGCCATGTCGGAGTTAATATAAGGTGGAGGGAGTTAAAATACGGCGGCGGTAGGTCCAGATAGTCAGCGCTTCTGTGCTGAAACGGACACATCGCTGCGTATTCCCAGCTCCGGACACAGCGCAGGGCTTCTGTGCCGACAGCTTTCACTTGTCACAGAAGCGCTGCGCTGTGTCCGGAGCTGGGAAGTTCGCATCGCTTCTGTGACAATATATGAAAAGCCGGCAATTCAGCAGCGGCATAAGCCGGCACCCGACAATTTAGAATAGAAAGAATAGAGCTTCACACATAGATTAGATAGATAGAAACATGTCAGTCACATATATATGAAGTACAGTGACAGTATTGCTTACTGTACTTGTCATTTAGTGTAAAGGATTTATTAAAACAAATAATAGTGTTTTCATGCACCGTCTCTTTAAAAAAGCCGGCCGGCAATTCAGCATCTGTACCCGACAATTTAGAACAGAAAGATAGAGCATCACACATAGATTAGATAGATAGAAACATGTCAGTCACATATATATGAAGTACAGTGACAGTGCTGGTTACTGTACTTGTCATCTAGTGTTAAAATAACGGATTTATTAAAAAAAAAATTGGCGTGGGGTTCCCCTTAATTTTAGTCTCTAGCGGAGGTTAAGCAGACGGCTGGGGCAGATGTTTGAAGCCTGGGAAGGGGATAATACCCACGGAGCTTCCCAGGCTACTAATATCAGCCCCCAGCTGAATACATAGCCTTTACTAGCTATTAAAATGGGGGACCCCCCCAAAAAAATGACGTGGGGTCCCCCCTATTTTAATAGCTAGCAAAGGCTAGGCAGACAGCTGGGGGCTGATATTAATAGCCCAGGAAGGGAGCCATGAATATTGGCCCCCTCCCAGGCTAGAAACACCAGCCGTCAGCCGCCCCAGAAATGGCGCATTCATAGGATGCACCAATTCTGGCACTTAGCCTCGCTCTTCCACGCTGCCCTGTAGCGGTGGCAGGGGGTAATAGGGCTGGGGTTGATGTCAGCTTATAATGCCAGCTGACATCAAGCCCAGGTTAGTAATGGAGAGGCGTCTATAAGACACCCCCATTGCTAACCCCATAGTCAAAGTTAAAAAAAAAACACAAACACCCAGAATAAACTCCTTTAATTGAAATAAAGACACAAATCTTTATTGTTCTAAATTAAACTATACTTACCATCACGCCCATTCCAGCTGAAGCCAACGATCTCCTGCAATAAAAGAAAAATAATAAACCAACCTCATCCTTACCTTTCCATGGTTCCCAGGACAGGTCCAGCTCTGCTACATCGAGATGACAGGCTGGACCGCAGCAGAACGCTGCCATCCAGCCTGTCATCCTGCAGACACTGAAGCGCAGGCATGCTTGCGCTCCTCAGTGTCTGACTGTGACGGCATCCAGATGAGCCGACAATGAACTCAGCTCACCTCCTGGACGTCCATCACTGACAGCGTGGGAAACTTCTACTGCGCATGCGGGGAGCAGGAGAATTTTCCCACGCTGTCAGTGACGTGCATGAGGTGAGCCGAGTTCATTGGACATGATCTCGGCTCATCTGGATGCCGTCACAGTCAGACACTGAGGAGCACAAGCATGCCTGCGCTTCTCAGTGTCTGCCGCATGGCAAGCTGAACGGCAGCGTTCTGCTGCGGTGCAGCCTGTCATGTGAATGTAGCAGAGCTGGACCGGTCCTGGGAACCATGGAGAGGTAAGGATGAGGTTGCTTTATTATTTTACTTTTATTGCAGGAGATCGTTGGCTTCAGCTGGAATGGGCGTGATGGTAAGTATGGTTTAATTTAGAACAATAAAGAATTGTGTCTTTATTTCAATTAAAGGACTTTTTTCTGGGTGTTGTGTTTTTTTAAATACTTTACTAGAAATTCATGGTGGTCATGTCTAATATTGGCGTGACCCCATGAATTTCGGGCTTAGGGCCAGCTGATAATGCCAAGCTGGCCCTAACCCCTTTATTACCCAGTGAGCCACCGCACCAGGGCCCTGGATGAGTTGGGTACAGCGCCAGAAGATGGCGCTTCTATGAACGCGCCATTTTCCGGGGTGGCTGCGGACTGCAATTTGCAGCGGGGGGGGCCCAGAAAGCTTGGGTCTCCCTGCGCTGCAGATTCCAGCCCCCAGCTGCCTAGTTGTACCTGGCTGGACACAAAAATAGGGCGAAGCCCCACGTATTTTTTTTTTAAATTATTTAATGAAATAATTAAAAAAAAAAAGGGCTTCCCTATATTGTTGTGTCCGGCCAGGTACAAATAGGCAGCTGGTGGTTGGGTGCAGCCCGTTCCTGCCTGCTGTACCTGGCTGGACACAAAAATATGGCGAAGCCCCACGTCAACATTTTTGGGAAAAATTAATTACAAAATTAATAATTTAGGGACTGCATCTTTATTAACCCCTCAATTGTCATTTAGTGTTAAAATAAAGGATTTTTTAAAAAGAAAATTGGCGTGGGATCCACCATCATTATAGTCTCTAGCGGAGGTTAAGCAGACGGCTGGGGCAGATGTTTGAAGTCTGGGAAGAGGGTAATACCCACGGAGCTTCCCAGGCTACTAATATCAGCCCCCAGCTGAATACCTAGCCTTTACTAGCTATTAGAATGGGGGACCCCCCCAAAAAATGACGTGGGGTCCCCCCTATTTTAATATGTTTATGAGTGACAGTTTTCCTGCTATATACCTGCATGTCATAAGAATTTAAATTAAAAAAGGACCATGTTAAATTCAAATCTGTTTTTTTTTTTATTTTTACCGGTGTTTGGTATGCGTTGGAAAAGGGGTAGTCTTATACGGTGAATATATCCTAAACTCTATATTTTAACAGGAAAGTAGGGGGGTCGTCTTATACACCAGGTCGTCTTATACGCCGGAATATACGGTACTCATTCACATTGTCCTTGAACAATAAACATTTCGGTTTTAACATATGTATTCCCCTTCTTTCCTTTAAAGAGATTAAGAAGACGGCAGTGATCAGCTCCCAAGAAAGAATGAGGCGTTTCGGAGACTAAAGTTCCGGTCTTGTTAAAGTTTCTGAATTCATGTTTTATTTGTTTCTTTTCTATTCTAGGTTGTTCTACAATTCCAGGTGAACGGGGCCCTCGAAGCAATGGGAGAAGATTTTCTTTATTATAAACATTTGTACTGTTTGTATTAGTGTTAAAGGGATTATGTCACCAGGTTTTAGCCATCTCATCTGAGCGCACCATAATGTGGACACAGACATCTTTATTCCAGTGATGTATCACTTACTAGGCTGCTCAGTGTAGTTTGCATTAAAACACTGTTAAATCATCTGGAGATTATCATTAGAGCACTACTCCAGTAGTCAAGTCATACTTGGGAGCTGCCAAATCTGCAACAGAGAAAACAGTAATTTTATCAAAATGACAGCAAGGAGCTCAGTAAGTGAAACATTGCTGGATCAGGATTTCTATCTCTACATTATGCTGCTGTCCGATGGGATGTCAAAAACCTGGTGACAGAGTCCTTTTAATAACTATTTTAAAGATAAATATAAAGTGGAAGTCCTATGGCTATGATGAAACAATTCTGACAACTGTTCAAATGGCACAATCATTTACTACCGTCAGGTTTCTGAGCCGTTTAGTCTAATGCTTTGTCAGTATTACTAGAATCCATAATAATTTAAAGGTCAGGTAGCCATAAAAGTGCTCCTGCCAGTCAGAGCAGTGCAGTCCCTGGAAATCAGGCCTAGGGAAGCAGAATATATTACCATCCCTAACAACGGTAAGCATGACCCCCAGCTGTCCAGCAACCCGACATGTAGAACTGCCTATAAAAATGACCATTTGTCCAGTCAGTGCATCACTCTCTGGTGCCCTTTTACACTGGCACACTGCTTTCTGTCTCTTTCTCTCTTTCTCTCTCCGCAGTGCAATGCTCTCTGGTGCTCTTTCACTCTCTTTCCAGTGCACCACTCTCTGGCACTCCTCTGTCTTTATAGTGCACTGCTCTCTTTTGTGCTCTCTCAGTCTCCAGTGCATCACTGGCGCTCGCTTTTGATCTCTCCCCATTGCACCACTCTCTCGCATGCTCTCTCTCTGGTGCTCTCTTTCCATCCAAAGTGCCTTTTTTTGTCTCTGTGCCTTCACGAGCCTCTCAATCTCTGTCTTTGCCCATCTGTGGCTCTCTATCGGTCTCTGTGCCTCTCTGTCCCTCCCTGTGCTTCTATTTACCTTTTGCATCCCTCTATGTGCCTACCTTTGCCCCTTTGCTCCCTTCTTTGCCTCTATGTGCCTCTCAATGACTCTCTCTCATGCACACCTCTTCCTGTAGGTCAAAGGTAAGAAGCACTACTCAAGTTGCAGCAGAGAAGATTAATTGGTAAGTAACCAGAAAGCTACACAGTGTTTAACACTTGTGTATTTTTTAAGAATCTTGTTGCTGTAGGATGCTTCCTGAACATTAAAGTGAATTGTCAGGAAACATCTTTAAGCTACAGGATCCTTGAAAAATATGCAAGTTTTTATGGGATGATTTGTCAGGCTATCAACAATCACACAGGGCCACAGGCCCGTCAACAGGGCAATAGCCCACTCCACAAGGCCAATGACCCTTTGCAAAGGGCCAGAGGTCCCTTTCCGCAGTGCCATAGGCATTTCCACAGGGCCATAACCCACTCCAGCTCTCTCCACAGGGCAACAGGCCCATTTGAAGGGCCACAGATCCCTCTTCAGGGTCACAGGCCTTTCCACAGGGCCGCACCCACCTTCAGCTCTCTCCACAGGGCCATAGGCCCTTTCCTCAGGGCCACAAGCCCCTCCAGCTCTCTCCACAGGGCAACAGACCACTATACAGGGTCACAGGCCTTTCCACAGGGCCACAAGCCCCTTCAGCTCTCTCCACAGGACCACAGGCTCCTACCGGGCCACAGGCCTTTACACAGTGCCACAAGCCCCTCCAGCTCTTTCCACAGGCAATCATGTTGCATGTTGTTTACTGCAAAAGACTTCATAGGCCCCAATCTTACTCCAGAGCCTTCCACAGGCCCCTCCAGCCCACTCCACATGGCCTTTTCCTCAGGCCACAACTCCCTCCAGCTCTCTTTACATCGCCACATGCCCCTCTGCGGGGCCACAGACCCCTATACAGCGTCACATGCCTTTCCACAGGGCCTCAACCCCTTCAGCTCTCTCCAGAGTACCACTGCCTCCTTCTGCCGGGCTACAAGCCTTTCCACAGGGCCACAATCCCCTTCAACTCTTCTCCACAGGACAACAAGCTCTCTTTACCGGGCCATAGCTCCCCTCCACATGCACTTTCTGCATGGACACAGCCCCCTTTAGCTCTCTCCACAGAGACACAAGGCCCGTCTGCAGGGCACAAGCCCCCTCTTCAAGGCCAAAAGGCCTTTCTACATGGCCATAGTCATTTCCACGAGCACCTCCAGCTATCTCCACAGGGCAACGGACCCCTATACAGGGTCACAGGCCTTTCCACAGGGCCACAACACCTTCAGCTCTCTCCATAGGACCACAGGCTCCTACTGGGCCACAGGCCTTTCCACAGTGCCACAAGCCCCTCCAGCTCTCTCCACAGGCAATCATGTTGCATGTTGTTTACTGCAAAGGACTTCATAGGCCCAAATCTTACTCCAGAGCCTTCTACAGGCCTTTCCAGCCCGCTCCACATGGCCTTTTCCTCAGGCCACAACTCCCTCCAGCTCTCTTTACATCGCCACATGCCCCTCTGCGGGGCCACAGACCCCTATACAGGGTCACAGGCCTTTCCACAGGGCCTCAACCCCTTCAGCTGTCTCCACAGGACCACAGGCTTTTCCACAGCCCACAACTTCTTCCACCTCTCACCACAGGGCCACAGCCCCTTCCACAAGGCCAAAGGGCCTATCCATAGGGCCACAGACCTTTCCACATGGCCACAACACCCTCCAGCTCTCTCCACAGGACAAGAAGCTCTCTTTACAGGGCCATAGCTCACCTCCACAGGGCCAAATGCACTTTCCACACGGCCACAACTCCCAACAGCCCTCTCCACAGAGTCACAGGGCCCGTCTGCAGGGCACAAGCCCCCTCTTCAAAGCCAAAAGGCCTTTCTGCATGGCCATAGTCATTTCCATAGGGCACGAGCCCCTCCAGCTCTCTCCACAGGGCAACGGACCGCTATACAGGGTCACAGGCCTTTCCACAGGGCCACAACACCTTCAGCTCTCTCCACAGGACCACAGGCTCCTACCCGGCCACAGGCTTTTACACAGTGATACAAGTCCCTCTAGCTCTCTCCACAGGCAATCATGTTGCATGTTGTTTACCGAAAAAAGGACTTCATAGGCCCAAATCTTACTTCAGACCCTTCCACAGGCCCCTCCAGCCCCCTCCACATGGCCTTTTCCGCAGGCCACAACTCCCTCCAGCTCTCTTTACATCGCCACATGCCCCTCTGCGGGGCCACAGACCCCTATACAGGGTCACAGGCCTTTCCACAGGGCCTCAACCCCTTCAGCTCTCTCCACAGGACCACTGGCTCCTTTTGCCGGGCCACAAGCATTTCCACAGGGCCACAATCCCCTCCAACTCTTCTCCACAGGACAACAAGCTCTCTTTACAGAGCCATAGCTCCCCTCCACAGGGCCAAATGCACTTTCTGCACGGCCACAGCCCCCTTTAGCTCTTTCCACAGAGACACAGGGCCCGTCTGCAGGACACAAGCCCCCTCTTCAAGGCCAAAGGGCCTTTCTACATGGCCATAGTCATTTCCATAGGGCACAAGCCCCTCCAGCTCTCTCCACAGGGCAACGGACCCCTATACAGGGTCACAGGCCTTTCCACAGGGCCACAACACCCTCAGCTCTCTCCACAGGACCACAGGCTACTACCGGGCCACAGGTCTTTCCACAGTGCCACAAGCACCATTCAGCTCTCTCCACAGGCAATCATGTTGCACTTTTGCAACAAGAGTCAATTTTTGTTGCAGTTCGGCAACATTGGAGTCAACCCTGTTGCAAATCGGACACGAAGCTTGAAAATTTAGATGTTTACTGCAAAGGACTTCATAGGCCCCCATCTTACTCCAGAGCCTTCCACAGGCCCCTCCAGCATGCTCCACATGGCCTTTTCCACAGGCCACAACTCCATCCAGCTCTCTTTACATCGCCACATGCCCCTCTGCGGGGCAACAGACCCCTATACAGGGTCACAGGCCTCTCCACAGGGCCTCAACCCCTTCAGCTCTCTCCACAGGACCACTGGCTCCTTCTGCCGGGCCACAAGCCTTTCCACAGGGCCACAATCCCCTCCAATTCCACAGGACAACAGACTCTCTTTACAGGGCCATAGCTCCCCTCCACAGGGCCAAGTGCACTTTCCACATGGCCACAACCCCCTCCAGCTCTCTACACAGCTCTCTACACAGAGTCATGGGGCCCGTCTGCAGGGCACAAGCCCCTTCATCAAGGCCAAGGGGCCTTTCTACAGGGCCACTGGCCTTTAAATAGTGCCACAACCTCCTCTGGCTCTCTCAAGAGGGCCACAGGCTCCTTCTACAGGGCAAGGGCCCCCTCCACAAGGCCAAAGGCCCTTTGCAAAGAGCCATAGGTCAATTCCACAGGGCCATAGTCATTTCCATAGGGCCATAACCCCCTCAAGCTCTCTCCACAGAACAACAGGCTCCTTCTACAGGTTTACAGGCATTTATACAGGGCCACAACCGCCTTCACCTCTCTCCACAGGGCCCTTTCACTGTGTCATAGGCTTTTCCATAAGGCCACAACCCCCTCTGTCTCTCTCAAAAAGGACAGAGGCTCCCTTTACAAGGCCACAGCCCCCTCCACAAGTCCAAAGGCCTTTTTCAAAGGGCCACAGGTCCCTTCCACAGAGCCATAGGCATTTCCCTAAGGCAATAACCCCCTCCAGCTCTCTCCACAGGCTCCTTCTACAAGGCTACAACCCTTTTCAGCTCTTTCATCAGGGCCACAGCCTCCTCCACCCCCCTTTAGTCAGTTAAAAGGACTCATTTGAGTGACCTATTGACCATTGGTCAGCTCGAGTAAAGGAACCTGATATAGTATACTGCACTGTTTAATATTCTTTTTTTTCTTTACACAGGTTGAATGCTTGCAAAGAAATGTCACCTATGCCATGCTCCTTTATACCAGTTTTCTTGATTGACATGTTATTTTTGGAGCCAAATGAGAAAATTGGGAAATGGAAAGCTCCCCCCTCCTTCCAATCAGTGGATCCGGTCAGGTGCTCAGTGGCGGTAGGCCACCGCCTGAAAGCCAAACATGAAAAAAGGAATGCTGGCACCGGTTTCCATATGATGAATTTTACTTTATTCCATGAAGATCAATACATTAAAAAGAAGGCATCTTTACAGGCAATCCGCTCCATCATGTCATTTTTGGTTTAAGCCTAATTTCTTTCAATAAATAAAATGGAATAAATGTGTCACTTTTTTGCCTCTACTAATAGTTGTGGGGTATTATGACATCACAATAGAATTAATACTTACCATTTCCGATGCCTTTTAGGGCTATCCGGTGCAGAACCAAGGCCAAATACCAATCGACAGGACCTTCCTGTGACATCATGGAAGGTCCTGTCGCTCAGGACGTGGCCTTGGCTCTGCACCGGATAGACCGAAAAGCGTCTGAAAGGGTAAGTATTAATTCTTTATTATTTTTAATACATCTTGATTTATTTAATTTTGATTTCGTACTGTATAGTAATATATTACAAAATGAAAGGGGGGCTGGCAGACATGTCACAAAGGGGAGGAGGAACAGGATTCTTCATCCTCCTCTGTGACATCACTTCTCCTCCGGGCCGGAAAAAAGCGTGGTGTGTGAACACAGCCTCAGGCTGCGTGCCCACGTAGCGATTTACAAGCGTATATGTTGCGTAATTTACGCAGCGGAAACGCTTGTGAAACACTTGTTAATCCGCACCCCATGGTACTTAGTGGCATTCCGCAATGTTAATGCCCATGCTGCGGATTTTTCCGCAGCGTTTCTGCTGCGCTTAAAAATCCTTTCCACAGGGCCACAACACCTTCAGCTCTCTCCACAGGACCACAGGCTCCTACTGGGCCACAGGCCTTTCCACAGTGTCACAAGCCCCTCCATCTCTCTCCACAGGCTATCATGTTGCATGTCGTTTACTGCAAAGGACTTCATAGGCCCAAATCTTACTCCAGAGCCTTCCACAGGCCTCTCCAGCCTGCTCCACATGGCCTTTTCCTCAGGCCACAACTCCCTCCAGCTCTCTTTACATCGCCACATGCCCCTCTGCGGGGCCACAGACCCCTATACAGGGTCACAGGCCTTTCCACAGGGCCTCAACCCCTTCAGCTGTCTCCACAGGACCACAGGCTTTTCCACAGCCCACAACTCCTTCCAGCTCTCACCACACGGCCACAGCCCCTTCCACAAGGCTAAAGGGCCTATCCATAGGGCCACAGACCTTTCCACAGGGCCACAACACCCTCCAGCTCTCTCCACAGGAAAAGAAGCTCTCTTTACAGGGCCATAGCTCACCTCCACAGGGCCAAATGCACTTTCCACACGGCCACAACTCCCAACAGCTCTCTCCACAGAGTCACAGGGCCCGTCTGCAGGGCACAAGCCCCCTCTTCAAGGCCAAAAGGCCTTTCTACATGGCCATAGTCATTTCCATAGGGCACGAGCCCCTCCAGCTCTCTCCACAGGGCAACGGACCCCTATACAGGGTCACAGACCTTTCCACAGGGCCACAACACCTTCAGCTCTCTCCACAGGACCACAGGCTCCTACTGGGCCACAGGCCTTTCCACAGTGCCACAAGCCCCTCCAGCTCTCTCCACAGGCAATCATGTTGCATGTTGTTTACTGCAAAGGACTTCATAGGCCCAAATCTTACTCCAGAGCCTTCCACAGGCCTCTCCAGCCCGCTCCACATGGCGTTTTCCTCAGGCCACAACTCCCTCCAGCTCTCTTTACATCGCCACATGCCCCTCTGCGGGGCCACAGACCCCTATACAGGGTCACAGGCCTTTCCACAGGGCCTCAACCCCTTCAGCTGTCTCCACAGGACCACTGCCTACTTCTGCCGGGCACCAATCCTTTCCACAGGGCCACAATCCACTCCAACTCTTCTCCACAGGACAACAAGCTCTCTTTACTGGGCCATAGCTCCCCTCCACAGGGCCAAATGCACTTTCTGCACGGCCACAGCCCCCTTTAGCTCTCTCCACAGAGACACAAGGCCCGTATGCAGGGCACAAGCCCCCTCTTCAAGGCCAAAAGGCCTTTCTACATGGCCATAGTCATTTCCATAGGGCACGAGCACCTCCAGCTCTCTCCACAGGGCAACGGACCCCTATACAGGGTCACAGGCCTTTCCACAGGGCCACAACACCTTCAGCTCTCTCCACAGGACCACAGGCTCCTACTGGGCCACAGGCCTTTCCACAGTGCCACAAGCCCCTCCAGCTCTCTCCACAGGCAATCATGTTGCATGTTGTTTACTGCAAAGGACTTCATAGGCCCAAATCTTACTCCAGAGCCTTCCACAGGCCTCTCCAGCCCGCTCCACATGGCGTTTTCCTCAGGCCACAACTCCCTCCAGCTCTCTTTACATCGCCACATGCCCCTCTGCGGGGTCACAGACCCCTATACAGGGTCACAGGCCTTTCCACAGGGCCTCAAACCCTTCAGCTGTCTCCACAGGACCACAGGCTTCTCCACAGCCCACAACTCCTTCCACCTCTCACCACAGGGCCACAGCCCCTTCCACAAGGCTAAAGGGCCTATCCATAGGGCCACAGACCTTTTGACAGGGCCACAAAACCCTCCAGCTCTCTCCACAGGACAAGAAGCTCTCTTTACAGGGCCATAGCTCACCTCCACAAGGCCAAATGCACTTTCCACACGGCCACAACTCCCAACAGCTCTCTCCACAGAGTCACAGGGCACAAGCCCCCTCTTCAAGGCCGAAAGGCCTTTCTACATGGCCATAGTCATTTCCATAGGGCACGAGCCCCTCCAGCTCTCTCCACAGGGCAACAGACCCCTATACAGGGTCACAGGCCTTTCCACAGGGCCACAACACCTTCAGATCTCTCCACAGGACCACAGGCTCCTACTGGGCCACAGGCCTTTCCACAGTGCCACAAGCCCCTCCAGCTCACTCCACAGGCAATCATGTTGCATGTTGTTTACTTCAAAGGACTTCATAGGCCCAAATCTTACTCCAGAGCCTTCCACAGGCCTCTCCAGCCCGCTCCACATGGCCTTTTTCTCAGGCCACAACTCCATCCAGCTCTCTTTACATCGCCACATGCCCCTCTGCGGGGCCACAGACCCCTATACAGGGTCACAGGCCTTTCCACAGGGCCTCAACCCCTTCAGCTCTCTCATCAGGACCACTGCCTACTTCTGCCGGGCCACAAGCCTTTCCACAGGGCCACAATCCCCTCCAACTCCTCTCCACAGGACAACAAGCTCTCTTTACCGGGCCATAGCTCCCCTCCACAGGGCCAAATGCACTTTCTGCACGGCCACAGCCCCCTTTAGCTCTCTCCACAGAGACACAAGGCCCGTCTGCAGGGCACAAGCCCCCTCTTCAAGGCCAAAAGGCCTTTCTACATGGCCATAGTCATTTCCATAGGGCACGAGCCCCTCCAGCTCTCTCCACAGGGCAACGGACCCCTATACAGGGTCACAGGCCTTTCCACAGGGCCACAACACCTTCAGCTCTCTCCACAGGACCACAGGCTCCTACTGGGCCACAGGCCTTTCCACAGTGCCACAAGCCCCTCCAGCTCTCTCCACAGGCAATCATGTTGCATGTTGTTTACTGCAAAGGACTTCATAGGCTCAAATCTTACTCCAGAGCCTTCCACAGGCCTCTCCAGCCCGCTCCACATGGCCTTTTCCTCAGGCCACAACTCCCTCCAGCTCTTTTTACATCGTCACATGCCCCTCTGCGGGGCCACAGACCCCTTTACAGGGTCACAGGCCTTTCCACAGGGCCTCAACCCCTTCAGCTGTCTCCACAGGACCACAGGCTTTTCCACAGCCCACAACTCCTTCCAGCTCTCACCACAGGGCCACATCCCTTTCCACAAGGCTAAAGGGCCTATCCATAGGGCCACAGACCTTTCCACAGGGCCACAACACCCTCCAGCTCTCTCCACAGGACAAGAAGCTCTCTTTACAGGGCCATAGCTCACCTCCACAGGGCCAAATGCACTTTCCACACGGCCACAACTCCCAACAGCTCTCTCCACAGAGTCACAGGGCCCGTCTGCAGGGCACAAGCGCCCTCTTCAAGGCCAAAAGGCCTTTCTACATGGCTATAGTCATTTCCATATGGCACGAGCCCCTCCAGCTCTCTCCACAGGGCAACGGACCCCTATACAGGGTCACAGGCCTTTCCACAGGGCCACAACACCTTCAGCTATCTCCACAGAACCACAGGCTCCTACTGGGCCACAGGCCTTTCCACAGTGCCACAAGCCCCTCCAGCTCTCTCCACAGGCAATCATGTTGCATGTTGTTTACTGCAAAGGACTTCATAGGCTCAAATCTTACTCCAGAGCCTTCCACAGGCCTCTCCAGCCCGCTCCACATGGCCTTTTCCTCAGGCCACAACTCCCTCCAGCTCTCTTTACATCGCCACATGCCCCTCTGCGGGGCCACAGACCCCTATACAGGGTCACAGGCCTTTCCACAGGGCCTCAACCCCTTCAGCTGTCTCCACAGGACCACAGGCCCCTACTGGGCCACAGGCCTTTCCACAGTGCCACAAGCCCCTCCAACTCTTCTCCACAGGACAACAAGCTCTCTTTACCGGGCCATAGCTCCCATCAACAGGGCGAAATGCACTTTCTGCACCGCCACTGCCCCCTTTAGCTCTCTCCACAGAGACACAAGGCCCGTCTGCAGGGCACAAGCCCCCTCTTCAAGGCCAGAAGGCCTGTCTACATGGCCATAGTCATTTCCATAGGGCACGAGCCCCTACAGCTCTCTCCACAGGGCAACGGACCCCTATACAGGGTCACAGGCCTTTCCACAGGGCCTCAACCCCTTCAGCTCTCTCCACAGGACCACTGGCTCCTTCTGCCGGGCCACAAGCATTTCCACAGGGCCACAATCCCCTCAAACTCTTCTCCACATGACAACAAGCTAACTTTACAGGGACATCGCTCCCTTTCTCATAGCCAGCCATCATGGTGTTTGTGTTATTAAAGAAAAAAAAATTTGAGGGCTGGCTAGAGGCAGCCGTGGACACACTATAGCCAGCCCTCATGGTGTTTGTGTTATTAACCCCTTAATAACATCTGACGTACTAATACGCGTCTGTGCCCTGGGACTTAAGAGCCAGACCCGTATTAGTACGTCATCGCGATCGCGCGCGCACACAGGCTGTGCGGGCGCGATCGCCGCCAGGTGTCAGCTGATTGTCACAGCTGACACCCGGTACTATGTGCAGGGAGCGGTCCTGCACCGCTCCCAGCACATTAACCCCCGTGATGCTGCGATCGAAGTCGATAGAAGTCGATCGCGGCATTGCGGGGGCAAGGGGAGGTGATCGGCGATACTCACCTCCTCTTCCGGCTTCCAGCGCAGTCTGCAGCGGCTTCCCGGGTGTTGCCATGACGACCCGATGTCGTCATGACAACATCCGGGTCACCAGAGAGCAGGAAGATTGCTTGGACATGCGCAGTGCATCTCCAAGCAATCTTGACACTGTGCACTTCTGACAGCCTTCATGGCATAGGGATGGTGCTCCATTCTTATGCCATGCAGGCGATCAGAAAAAAAAAAAGTGAAAGTCCCAGAGTGGGACAAAGTAATAAAGTGTATAAACTGTGTGAAAGTGGGAAAAAAAAAAAAAAAAAAAAGTGAAAAAATATTATAAAAAAATAAAAAAAATAATACACCAAAAATAAAAATATAATGTACCCATCAATAAATATTATTATAAAAAAAATAAAAAAAAACAATAAAAGTACACATATTTGGTATCGCCGCGTCCGGAACAACCTGACCTATAAAACTGTCCCACAAGTTAACCCCTTCAGTGAACACGGTAAAAAAAAAAAAAAAAAAACGAAGCAAAAAACAATGCTTTATCACCATACCGCCAAACAAAAAGTGGAATAACACGCGATCAAAAAGACGCATATAAATAAAAATGATACCGCTGAAAACGTCATCTCGTCCCGCAAAAAACAAGCTGCCATACAGCTCCATCAGCTGAAAAATAAAAAAGTTATAGCTCTCAGAATAAAGCGATACTAAAAAATATTTTTTTCTATAAAATAGCTTTTATTGTGTATAAGCGCCAAAACATAGAAAAATGATACAAATGTGGTACCGCTGTAAACGTACTGACCCGAAGAATAAAGCTACCTCATCAATTTTACCACACGCGGAACAGAATAAAAAAAAAAAAACAATTCCTGAATTGTTGTTTTTTGTTTATTCTGCCTCCCAAAAATCGGAATAGAAAGCGATCGAAAAATGTCACGTGCCTGAAAATGGCACCAATAACAACGTCAAGTCATCCCGCAAAAAACGAGCCGTCACATGACTGTCTGCCAAAATCTGGAAAAATTATAGCTCTCAAAATATGGCGATGCAAAAACTAGATTTTACAAAAAATGCGTCTTTTAGTGTGTGACAGCTGTCAGTCATAAAAACCCCATATGATTCTGGCATTGCTGTAATCACACCGACCCGAAAAATAAAGTCGTCTAATCACTAATACCGCACAAGGAACGGCGTCAAAAATAAACTCTTGGGTTAGGATTGGGCTAGGGTTAGGGCTGGGTTTGGGGCTAGGGTTGTGCTGGGGCTAGGGTTGTGCTAGGGTTAGGGCTGGGGTTGGGATTTTTTTCAAAAGTAAGAAAAAAAGATGACGATATGGCGACTAGTGTTGAGAGCAAGTGCTCGCTACTTGAGTTTGCATCGGGTGCTCTGGTATGCATTGAGTATCGTGGGTATTTGAGTGACATGCTCGAGTCTCTGCCCCATATGCTTCGCGGCCAAAAAACTTTACGGGGATTGCCTGCCATGCACGAGCGATCCCCGCATGTTTTTTTTTGGGTGTCTAATAACCGTGAAACATGCGGAGCAGGGACTCGAGCATGTCACTCGAGCACACGCTGTACATGGTGCATACCTGAGTACCCGATGCAAACTCAAGTAGCGAGCACTTGCGCTCAAGAATAATGACAACTTATTCAATATGATGACCTAATGTAAACAAATAATGTGCCGTACCTCTGGGTTCAAAATGTTCACTATACACCTTAATAAAATCCATGAGGGGTATAGTTTCCAAAATGGGGACACTTGTGGGGGAGCTCCACTGTTTAGGCACATCACGGGCTCTCCAAACGCGACATGGTGTCCGCTAACAAATTGAATGGAAAATCGGCTCAAATTGTTAGCGGACACACATTGCGTTTGGAGAGCCCCTCTGTGCCCAAACTTTGGAGCTCCCCCACAAGTGACCCCATTTTGGAAACTAGACCCCCCAAGGCACCTTTCTAGATGCATAGTGAGCACTTGGAACCCCCAGGTGCTTCACAAATTGATTCGTAAAAATGAAAAAGTGAAAAAAAAAAACACTTTTTCATTTTTATGAATCAATTTGTGAAGCACCTGGGGTTCCAAGTGCTCACTATGAATCTAGATAGGTGCCTTGGGGGGTCTAGTTTCCAAAATGGGGTCACTTGTGGGGGAGCTCCAATGTTTGGGCACACAGGGACTCTCTAAATGCAACATGGTATCCGCTAACAAATTGAATGGAAAATCGGCTCAAATTGTTAGCGGACACACATTGCGTTTGGAAAGCCCCTCTGTGCCCAAACTTTGGAGCTCCCCCACAAGTGACCCCATTTTGGAAACTAGACCCCCCAAGGCACCTTTCTAGATGCATAGTGAGCACTTGGAACCCCCAGGTGCTTCACAAATTGATTCGTAAAAATGAAAAAGTGAAAAAAAAAACACTTTTTCATTTTTATGAATCAATTTGTGAAGCACCTGGGGTTCCAAGTGCTCACTATGAATCTAGATAGGTGCCTTGGGGGGTCTAGTTTCCAAAATGGGGTCACTTGTGGGGGAGCTCCAATGTTTGGGCACACAGGGACTCTCCAAATGCAACATGATATCCGCTAACAAATTGTCGGCTCAAATTGTTAGCGGATATCATGTTGCATTTGGAGAGTCCCTGTGTGCCCAAACATTGGAGCTCCCCCACAAGTGACCCCATTTTGGAAACTAGACCCCCCAAGGCACCTATCTAGATGCATAGTGAGCAGTTGGAACCCCCAGGTGCTTCACAAATTGATTCATAAAAATGAAAAAGTGTTTTTTTTTTCACTTTTTCATTGTTACGAATCAATTTGTGAAGCATCTGGGGGTTCCAAGTGCTCACGATGCATCTAGATAGGTGCCTTGTGGGGTCTAGTTTCCAAAATGCGGTCACTTGTGGGGGAGCACCAATGTTTGGGCACACAGCGGCTCTCCAAACGCAACATGGTGTCGCTAACAATTTGAGCCAATTTTGCGTTAAATTTGTTAGCGGACACCATGTTGCATTTAGAGAGCCACTGTGTGCCCAAATATTGGAGCTCCCCCACAAGTGACCCCATTTTGGAAACTAGACCACCCAAGGCACCTATCTAGATGCATAGTGAGCACTTGGAACCCTCAGGTGCTTCACAAATTGATTCATAAAAATGAAAAAGTGTTTTTTTTTTCACTTTTTCATTGTTACGAATCAATTTGTGAAGCACCTGGGGGTTCCAAGTGCTCACTATGCATCTAGATAGGTGCCTTGGGTGGTCTAGTTTCCGAAATGGGGTCACTTGTGGGGGAGCTCCAATGTTTGGGCACACAGGGACTCTCTAAATGCAACTTGGTGTCCTCTAACAAATTTAACGGAAAATCGGCTCAAATTGTTAGTGACACCATGTTGCGTTTGGAGAGCCGCTGTGTGCCCAAACATTGGAGCTCCCCCACAAGTGACCCCATTTTGGAAACTAGACCCCCCAAGGCACCTATCTAGATGCATTGTGAGCACTTGGAACCCTCAGGTGCTTCACAAATTGATTCATAAAAATGAAAAAGTGTTTGTTTTTTTCACTTTTTCATTGTTACGAATCAATTTGTGAAGCACCTGGGGGTTCCAAGTGCTCACTATGCATCTAGAAAGGTGCCTTGGGGGGTCTAGTTTCCAAAATGGGGTCACTTGTGGGGGAGCTCCAAAGTTTGGGCACACATGGGCTCTCCAAACACAACATGGCGTCCGCTAATTATTCAAGCAAATTTTACAATCAAAAAGTCAAATGGCGCTCCTTCCCTTCCGAGCCCTGCCGTGCGCCTAAACAGTGTTTTTTCCCCAAATATTGGGTATCTGCGTGCCCAGGGGAAATTGCACAACAAATTTTGGGGTCCATTTTTTCTTGTTACCCCTGTGAAAATAAAAAAAATTGGGTCTAAAGTAACATTTTTGTGAAAAAAGTTAAATGTTCATTTTTTTCTTCCACATTCAAAAAATTCCTGTGAAGCACCTGAAGGGTTAATAAAGTTCTTGAATGTGGTTTTGAGCACCTTGAGGGGTGCAGTTTTTAGAATGGTGTCACTTTTGGGTATTTTCTGTCATAAAGACCTCTCAAAGTGACTTCAAATGTGATGTGGTCCCTAAAAAAATGGTTTTGTAAATTTTGTTGGAAAAATGAGAAATCGCTGGTCAACTTTTAACCCTTATAGCTCCTTAACAAAAAAAAATTTTGGTTCCAAAATTGTGCTGATGTAAAGTAGACATGTGGGAAATGTTATTTATTAACTCTTTTGTGTGACATATCGCTCTGATTTCAGGGCTTAATAATTCAAATTTTGAAAATTGCAAAATTTTCAAAATTTTCACCTAATTTCCGTTTTTTTCACAAATAAACGCAAGTGATATCGAAGAAATTTTTCCACAATCATGAAGTACAATATGTCACGAAAAAACAATCTCAGAATCAGGGGGATCCGTTGAAGCGTTCCAGAGTAATTACCTCATAAAGTGACAGTGGTCAGAATTGTAAAAATTGGCCCGGTCATTAACGTGCAAACCACCCGCGGGGCTTAAGGGGTTAAAGAAAAAAAAATTGGGGGGTTGGCTAGAGGCAGCCGTGGACACACGATAGCCAGCCCTCATGGTGTTTGTGTTATTAAAGAAAAAAAAAATTGGGGGGCTGGCTAGAGGCAGCCGTGAACACACGATAGCCAGCCCTCATGGTGTTTGTGTTATTAAAGAAAAAAAAAATTGGGGGGCTGGCTAGAGGCAGCCGTGGACACAAGATAGCCAGCCCTCATGGTGTTTGTGTTATTAAAGAAAAAAAAAATTGGGGGGCTGGCTAGAGGCAGCCGTGAACACACGATAGCCAGCCCTCATGGTGTTTGTGTTATTAAAGAAAAAAAAAATTGGAGGGCTGGCTAGAGGCAGCCGTGGACACACGATAGCCAGCCCTCATGGTGTTTGTGTTATTAAAGAAAAAAAAAATTGGGGGGCTGGCTAGAGGCAGCCGTGAACACACGATAGCCAGCCCTCATGGTGTTTGTGTTATTAAAGAAAAAAAAAATTGGAGGGCTGGCTAGAGGCAGCCGTGGACACACAATAGCCAGCCCTCATGGTGTTTGTGTTATTAAAGAAAAAAAAAATTGGGGGGCTGGCTAGAGGCAGCCGTGGACACACGATAGCGAGCCCTCATGATGTTTGTGTTATTAAAGAAAAAAAAAATTGGGGGGCTGGCTAGAGGCAGCCGTGGACACACGATAGCCAGCCCTCATGGTGTTTGTGTTATTAAAGAAAAACAAAAATTGGGGGGCTGGCTAGAGGCAGCCGTGAACACACGATAGCCAGCCCTCATGGTGTTTGTGTTATTAAAGAAAAAAAAAATGGGGGGCTGGCTAGAGGCAGCCGTGGACACATGATAGCCAGCCCTCATGGTGTTTGTGCTATTAAAGAAAAAAAAAATTGGGGGGCTGGCTAGAGGCAGCCGTGGACACACGATAGCCAGCCCTCATGGTGCTTGTGTTATTAAACAAAAAAAAAATTGGGGGGCTGGCTAGAGGTAGCCGTGGATACACGATAGCCAGCCCTCATGGTGTTTGTGTTATTAAAGAAAAAAAAAATTGGGGGGCTGGCTAGAGGTAGCCGTGGATACACGATAGCCAGCCCTCATGGTGTTTGTGTTATTAAAGAAAAAAAAAATTGGGGGGCTGGCTAGAGGCAGCCGTGAACACACGATAGCCAGCCCTCATGGTGTTTGTGTTATTAAAGAAAAAAAAAAATTGGGGGGCTGGCTAGAGGCAGCCGTGAACACACGATAGCCAGCCCTCATGGTGTTTGTGTTATTAAAGAAAAACAAAAATTGGGGGGCTGGCTAGAGGCAGCCGCGGACACACGATAGCCAGCCCTCATGGTGTTTGTGATATTAAAGAAAAAAAAAATTGGGGGGCTGGCTAGAGGCAGCCGTGAACACACGATAGCCAGCCCTCATGGTGTTTGTGTTATTAAAGAAAAAAAAAATTGGGGGGGCTGGCTAGAGGCAGCCGTGGACACATGATAGCCAGCCCTCATGGTGTTTGTGTTATTAAAGAAAAAAAAAATTGGGGGGCTGGCTAGAGGCAGCCGTGAACACACGATAGCCAGCCCTCATGGTGTTTGTGTTATTAAAGAAAAAAAAAATTGGGGGGCTGGCTAGAGGCAGCCGTGGACACATGATAGCCAGCCCTCATGGTGTTTGTGTTATTAAAGAAAAAAAAAATTGGGGGGCTGGCTAGAGGCAGCCGTGAACACACGATAGCCAGCCCTCATGGTGTTTGTGTTATTAAAGAAAAAAAAAATTGGGGGGCTGGCTAGAGGCAGCCGTGAACACACGATAGCCAGCCCTCATGGTGTTTGTGTTATTAAAGAAAAAAAAAATTGGAGGGCTGGCTAGAGGCAGCCGTGGACACATGATAGCCAGCCCTCATGGTGTTTGTGTTATTAAAGAAAAAAAAAAATTGGGGGGCTGGCTAGAGGCAGCCGTGGACACACGATAGCCAGCCCTCATGGTGTTTGTGTTATTAAAGAAAAAAAAAATTGGGGGGCTGGCTAGAGGCAGCCGTGAACACACGATAGCCAGTCCTCATGGTGTTTGTGTTATTAAAGAAAAAAAAAATTGGGGGGCTGGCTAGAGGCAGCCGTGGACACACGATAGCCAGCCCTCATGGTGTTTGTGTTATTAAAGAAAAAAAAAATTGGGGGGCTGGCTAGAGGCAGCCGTGGACACACGATAGCCAGCCCTCATGGTGTTTGTGTTATTAAAGAAAAAAAAAATTGGGGGGCTGGCTAGAGGCAGCCGTGAACACACGATAGCCAGTCCTCATGGTGTTTGTGTTATTAAAGAAAAAAAAAATTGGGGGGCTGGCTAGAGGCAGCCGTGAACACAATGCTTCATTTCTGCATCGTGGTTACATAGCCTTAGTGTTATTAAAGCAAAAAAAATTTGAGAGTTGGCTATAGACATTATATGCCCAATATGAGGGCTGGATGCAGGTAATCCAGGACAACCAGCAGCAAGCTCTCATGCTTGCGTGCACATTAGAAATAGAAACATTGCCATCTGGTGTTTTTACAATCCTACAATAAAAAATTAAAAAGTTGGACAACATTGCCACCCGGTGGAGTTTCCTCAGAACACACAATGTCAACAAAAAAGTCAATGAGGGCTGGCTATTGGTCAATCAGGTAAGTGATTTAGCCAGCTCTAATGTTACATTTTTTTGCATTTTTATTGCGTAGACCCCCTCAGGAGCGATATTTCAGACCGCAGAGCGCGCAGTTTCGAGCAAAAATTTTGCCTTAACCCTGAAAAAAATTTAGCGCATCCCACCGCGTGCGTAAGCGTCCCAAATGCCAAAAAACAAATTTCCCCCATCAGTCCCTATATATTACTATAGTACAGAAGGTCATACTACCATATTGACTCTTTAATCCAGTTCCAATGTATCAAGGTCAAGCCTGTTGCACAAATGCAACAAATGTTGCATTCCGGCAACAAAAGTCGGCCATCTTGTGTCCCGTTTGCAACAAAAGGTCATCTTTTGTTGCCTTTCGGCAACATTTCAGGTCAAGCCTGTTGCAAACGGGACACGAAGCCTCTGATTTTGACCAAAGGTGCACCTCTGTAGCATAATCCCCCCAAAAGCAGTCTGTAGCATAATCCCCCCACCTCCCATAGGCCTTCTGTAGCATAATCCCCCCACCCCCATAGGCAGTCTGTAGTATAATCCCCCCGCCCCCCATAGGCAGTCTGTAGCATAATCTCCTCACTCCCCATAGACAGTCTGTAGCATAATCCCCTCACCCCCCCCCATAGGCAGCCTGTAGCATAATCCCCTCACCCCCATAGGCAGTCTGTAGCATAATTCCCTCACCCCCCATAAGCAGTCTGTAGCATAATCCCCTCACTACCCATAGGCAGTCTGTAGCATAATCCCCTCACCCCTCCCATAGGCAGTCTGTAGCATAATCCCCTCACTCCCCCCCATAGGCAGTCTGTAGCATAATCCCCTCACCCCCCATAAGCAGTCTGTAGCATAATCCCCTCACCCCCCATAGGCAGTCTGTAACATAATCCCCTCACCCCCCATAGGCAGTCTGTAGCATAATCCCCTCACCCCCCCATAGGCAGTCTGTAGCATAATCCCCTCACCCCCCATAAGCAGTCTGTAGCATAATCCCCTCACCCCCCCATAGGCAGTCTGTAGCATAATCCCCTCAGCCCCCATAGGCAGTCTGTAGCATAATCCCCTCACCCCCCCCATAGGCAGTCTGTAGCATAATCCCCTCACCCCCCCCATAGGCAGTCTGTAGCATAATCCCCTCACCCCCCCATAGGCAGTCTGTAGCATAATCCCCTCACCCCCCATAAGCAGTCTGTAGCATAATCCCCTCACCCCCCCATAGGCAGTCTGTAGCATAATCCCCTCACCCCCCATAGGCAGTCTGTAGCATAATCCCCTCACCCCCCCATAGGCAGTCTGTAGCATAATCCCCTCACCCCCCATAGGCAGTCTGTAGCATAATCCCCCCACCCCCCACAGGCAGTCTGTAGCATAATCCCCCCACCCCCCATAGGCAGTCTGTAGCATAATCCCCCCACCCCCCATAGGCAGTCTGTAGCATAATCTCCTCACTCCCCATAGGTAGTCTGTAGCATAATCCCCTCACCCCCCCATAGGCAGTCTGTAGCATAACCCCCCCCCCCTCTCCAATAAGAAAAAATAAATAAATAAGCACAATACTCACCTCTCTCTCCTCCTCATTCCCCCGCTGCTCCGAGCGCCCGGTCCGCACAAATCTTCAGCACAGTGGGCCGGGCGCCAAGTGATGACGTGACGTCAGTGGCGTCAGACACAGAGGACGCTATGGGGACTGATGGGAGAGGGAGCGTAGCTCCCTCTCCCATCACTGAGCTTGCAGTTGCGGTGACTTGCGGGGGGGGGGGGCGATGCTGGCATCGGGGACCTCCCTCCTGCTTTAGGGCCCCATAGCAGCTGCCGGGCAGTACAGGGACATTGGGTCTCCCTGCTCTGCCCGGAGTGTAACTGTAGAGGCGTGCCGCTACAGTTACAATGACGTAGCTCGGGTGGGCACCCTCAGAGCGCGGGGCCCGGGGCGACCTCCCCCTCTGCCCCCCAGGTAGCTACGCTACTGTCACAGACCCATATATTTGTATGGGGAATTTAGATTCATGAATCGTAACTATTGTTATGTGGACAACTCAATAGCTTATAATGGCTACGTATTTTATGCATGAAAACTATGGATAAAACAAGTATGTGAAACAATAAAGTCTGGATGAGGTATGAGGGGAGTCTGATTAGACATTATTTCAAAGCAAAGTCTGGGGTTTGTATTACAGAGGGTTGTGCTCAGGAGTCTGTATTAAGAGGGAGTCTGGTCTGGGTATGGATTTATGAGCTAGGTCACTGACCATAAAGTTATCCTAAGTGAACAAAGCTCAAATGTGAAGACATGAAATAGCAGGTACAGTCATGGCCAAAAGTATTGAGAATGAGACAAATAGTAATTTTTCCAAAGTTTACTGCTTCATTTTTTGTAATGGCAATTTGCATATACTCCTGAATGTCAAAGAGTGATCAGCTTAACAGCAATTACTGTACTTGCAAAGTCAATATTTGCCCAGAAAATGAACTTTAACCCCCAAAACACATTTCAACATCATTGCAGTCCTGCCTTAAAAGGAGCAGCTAACATCGTTTTAGTGATTGATCCATTAACACAGGTGTGGGTGTTGATGAGGACAGGGCAGGCGATCAATCAGTCATGATTAAGTAAGAATGACATCACTGGACACTTTAAAAGGAGGCTGGTTCTTGGTATCATTGTTTCTCTTCAGTTAACCATGGTTATCTCTAAAGAAACACGTGCAGCCATCATTGCACTGCACAAAAATGGCCTAACAGGGAAGAGTATCGCAGCTACAAAGATTGCACCTCAGTCAACAATCTATCGCATCATCAAGAACTTCAAGGAGAGAGCTTCTATTGTTGTCAAAAAGGCTCCAGGGCGCCCAAGAAAGACCAGCAAGCGCCAGGACCGTATCTTCAAACTGTTTCAGCTGCGGGATCGGACTACCAGCAGTGCCGAGCTTGCTCAGGAATGGCAGCAGGCTGGTGTGCGTGCTTCTGCACGCACTGTGAGGCGGAGACTCTTTGAGCAAGGGCTGGTTTCAAGGAGGGCAGCAAAGAAGCCACTTCTCTCCAGAAAAAACATCAGGGACCGACTGATATTCTGCAAAAGGTACAGGGAGTGGACTGCTGAGGACTGGGGCAAAGTCATTTTCTCTGATGAATCCCCTTTTCGATTGTTTGGGACATCTGGAAAACAGCTTATTCGGAGAAGAGGTGAGCGCTACCACCAGTCTTGTCTCATGCCAACTGTAAAGCATCCTGAAACCATTCATGTGTGGGGTTGCTTCTCAGCCAAGGGAATCGGCTCACTCACAGTCTTGCCTAAAATCACAGCCATGAATAAAGAATGGTACCAGAATGTCCTCCAAGAGCAACTTCTCCCAACCGTCCAAGAGCAGTTTGGCGCCCAACAATGCCTTTTCCAGCATGATGGAGCACCTTGCCATAAAGCAAAGGTGATAACTAAATGGCTCATGGAACAAAACATAGAGATTTTGGGTCCATGGCCTGGAAACTCCCCAGATCTTAATCCCATTGAGAACTTGTGGTCAATCATCAAGAGACGGGTGGACAAACAAAAACCAACAAATTCTGGCAAAATGCAAGCATTGATTATGCAAGAATGGACTGCTATCAGTCAGGATTTGGTCCAAAAGTTGATTGAGGGCATGCCAGGGAGAATTACAGAGGTCTTGAAGAAGAAGGGGCAACACTGCAAATATTGACTTGCTGCATTAACTCATTCTAACTGTCAATATAACCTATTGGTACTCATAATATGATTGCAATTATATTTCTGTATGTGATATAAACATCAGACAAACACTAATAAAAACCAGAGGCCAGCAGATCATGTGAAAATATAATTTTGGTGTCATTCTCAAAACTTTTGGCCATGACTGTAGGCATCAGTCATGTAGAAGACTTAAATGTTGATTTTTTTTGCTTAATTTATAAAACCCTCGTCATGATTCATATCTTCTAAATAATACTGACTGCATCACTAGGATAGGGTCATTATTAGCATTACGCGTCCTACTTCCATTATAGCTATAAACTATCACTGATCTTATTGTCTGTACATGTGGTTATACTTGGGGCTTCCTGTATGTACAGACTGTATGGATTTTATAGGATGCAAGGGCCACTGCTCTTTTCCCCATGGCAGATACTGAATGTGTAATGTTAAACTTATTGTGTGATAATGATGGTTTGCTGGATATGTTATGGATTACGTTCAGGGGTGGATTAAGAGTAGCCAGGGCCCCGGGCAGTTTAGAAGGTGTGGGCCCCCCCACAGGTACCCGATGTATCACGTGACATGTCACATGATTCCCTTTGATAGCTCATGTGATAGATCATGTGACCAACACACAGAAGCTTTGGTCACATCTGTAGACGGAAAATGATAGAAATTTTTTTCCATTATGTTCACAGCGCTATACATAACATAGCGCTATATATAGTAGAGCAGCAGTGGGAGATTAATTTCCTTGAGGGGTCACGAGAGACCATGACTGTTGTGGAGGCTGAACCAATAGGCTGAAATTAATTCTGCTCAACATTAATAATATTAACAAAATAATAAAAAATATATATTAATTGTATGACTTAATATTGAGCAGAATTAAGTATGCTGACATCCCCCTATATACAGTATGAGCCCCCACATAACTCCCTAGATACAGTATGAGCCCGCACATAGCTCCCTAGATACAGTATGAGCCCCCACATAGCTCCCTAGATACAGTATGAGCCCCACACATAGCTCCCTAGATACAGTATGAGCCCCACACATAGCTCCCTAGATACAGTATGAGCCCCACACATAGCTGCCTATATACAGTATGAGCACCCACATAGCACCCTATATACAGTATGAGCACTCACATAGCCCCCTATATACAGTAGGAGCCCCACATAGCTCCCTATATACAGTATGAGCCCTCACATAGCTCCCTAGTTACAGTATGAGCCCTCACATAGCTCCCTATATACAGTATGAGCCCTCACATAGCTCCATAGATACAGTATGAGCCCTCACATAGCTCCCTATATACAGTATGAGCACCCAAATAGCTCCCTATGTACAATATGAGCCCGTACATAGCTCCCTATATACAGTATGAGTACCCACATAGCACCCTATATACAATATGAGCCCGTACATAACTCCCTATATACAGTATGAGTACCCACATAGCTCCCTATATACAATATGAGCCCGTACATAGCTCCCTTCTCTGATCGACTGTCGGTTCCACAGCCAGCTCAGAGAATGGTCGAATGCAAAATGCAGCTACCTGGGAGACACCTTTGACCACCGCATGAGGTGGCCCAAAGGCACCCCCCTGATGGCTGTACCCCGGTCACATGCCTCTCCTCATTCCCCCATGTATGGCCCTGTACAGTCTATATGACAATACATGACTGGTATCTACTATAGTATAATCAGGGATGTGTCCTTCTGTCAGAAGCCTCTATAGACTGCGCAAGTGCAATACCTGCGCAGTCTGGCCGCAGACAGACACATCCACATCCCAGACAGGGATGAGGAGTGTGGTGCCGGATATCCCGGTATGCAAAGGCACCATAAACACATACCTGTTCAGTCCTGTCATCTCTGGAGAGGCTGGGGGAGGAATGTGGTGCCACAATCGGCGCCTGTGCATACTGTGATTTCCGGCGCTATTTTAGTCAAGACAAATATGAAAACAAAATGGACAGTGTGGTATGCGCATGCGTGTACTTTGGCGCCATTTTGTTGAATACACTCTGCACATTTGTATTCATTCAAATGAAACTGGATATTGCGCTATGCGGACATGGGGAGCATGGACCAAGGTGAGGGGGGAGCATAGACCAGGATAGGGGAACAGGAAGGGGGAGCATATACCAGGATGGGGAAGCATGGACCAGGATGGGGGAGCATGGGCCAGGATAGCGGAGCATATACGAGGATGGGGAAGCATACACCAGGATGGGGGAGCATATACCAGGATAGGGGAGCATATGCCAAGATGGGAGGAAGCATGGACCAGGATGGGGGAGCATGTACCAGAATGGGGGACCAGGATGGGGAAGCATATACCAGGATGGAGGGATGGGGGGGAAGCATGGACCAGGATGGGGGGAGCATATACCAGGATGGGGGACCAGGATGGGGAAGCATACACCAGGATGGGGGAGCATATACCAGGATGGGGGACCAGGATGGGGAAGCATATACCAGGATGGGGGAGCATATAACAGGATGGAGGACCAGGATGGGGAAGCATACACCAGGATGGGGGAGCATATACCAGGATGGGGAACCAGGATGGGGGAGCATATACCAGGATGGGGGAGCATATACCAGGATGGGGGAGCATATACCAGGATGGGGAAGCATATACCAGGATGGGGGAGCATATACCAGGATGGGGGAGCATACACCAGGATGGAGGAGCATATACCAGGATGGGGGACCAGGATGGGGAAGCATACACCAGGATGGGGGAGCATATACCAGGACGGGGGCAAATATACCAGGATGGGGAAGCATACACCAGGATGGGGAAGCATATACCAGGATACGGGGCCAGGATAGGAGAGCATATACCAATAAAAAAGCTCGCCACCCGGGCGTAAAACGAGTTCAATAGCTAGTGCGATATACTGTGATATAGACATCAGATGTTATATACTATACACATTGTTATATCCCATCTGATGTCTTTACCACAGTATACCGTACACTAATCTGTATACTGGATGTGACATTTTGTACAGGGATATACACTGTACTGATCACACCGGCCTACAGGACCTCACATATTATATATGGAGCAGTATAGTATGTGACGTCCTGTAGGTTTTGGGCTGATCAGTCAGTGCAGGATCCTGTATGCGATGTCTGTGGTCTCTGCTGGGGCTCAGTGTGATTTATTGCATGACTGTGAATTTTCCTGCAGATCTGGTGACGATGGAGCCGATGACCTGGCATTGACAGCGCGAGCTGATCTGCAACAAAGGTCAGACTCCGGCAATAAGTCACACAGAGCCCCAGCAGAGCGACCGCTGACCTGATACTAAGGGATCTGTGTGAACTCATTAGGAGGAGAGCAGCATCTTGCAGCCCCCTCCTCACTCCAGACAACCTGCCCTGGGCCCGACCTCATATTTACTATTTACCGCCATCCACTGATGCAGGAGCTCCTCTCCGGCAGGCTGAAGTGAAGCAGCTCCAGGCGCCGCTGTGTGACGTCAGTCCTGGAGACACAGCGTGCAAGGGGTGTGTCTGTCTCCCTGATGCAGCCGGCGTCTAATGGTACGGTGCGGTTCCCCTGCCCATGCCTCTGCAGAAAACATTATAATGAGGGCGATCTGGCCATGGGCTCCCCCGAAGGCCAGGGCCCCGGGCGGTAGCCCAGATTGCCCTCATTATAATCCGCCTATGATTACATTGCTTTGAATGTGTTGACTACGGGTCAGAGTGATGATTGTAGTTGCCTTGTCTCCTCTGTCATTACATCGGAGAGAACTCAAGCGTCATAGTAAATTGGTGTATTGTTATCACTCAGTCAGTGTGGGAATTCAAGAGAGGTAAAGACTGCGAGTCTCCCATGTGGACAAGGTTAGTAGATAAATAGGTAGAACAAATAGGTCATGCGCTCTCTGTAACAGGGCGGGTGTAGCCTTCAATGTGACCAACTGAGCACAATAATTAGAAGCTGATACTTGTGACCAGGTTGTTGAGCCATTCTAAAGCTGGCCACACAAATTAGATGACTGTTGACCAAACCATTCTTCAGTGGATCATTCAGCCAACAGCCATCTTTGCTGACTCTCCCATGGAATGGATTGCTCACTTGGCTGAGCACTCCTGTGTTCTCCATGATTTCTGAGAGAACAAAGTGATCAGCAGTCCCAAATTGGATATGTCCAATTGTCATCTCCTGCGACCATCAGTTGACCTGTGCCCCTATACACATTAGAGTGTCCGGCATATCGATGTGTTTGACCAACTTTAACCTAATGTGTATGGAGAAAGCTGTATTTACACTGAAAGATTATCATGTACGATCGTTTTTAAGAAACAGGCTGATGATCATCAGATAAAAAAAGCAAAACTCGCATTCACTGGGTGAAATTATTTTTTGTGCAGCACAAAAAATCATTGTTCTCAGTGGTGCAGTGGTCCTTTCTAAATACGACTCGGACTCCCAAGAGCTATGGCTGCTTATGCACTCTGAACAATCTGCTACAGATCGCTCAGTCTGCCCATGTAAACAGGCTTTTAAATTTCTGCAAATGGGTTTGTGTAAATGGATCCTACAACATAAGAAAAGCTGAATATAGTGCTGCCGGGGAGATTATATGTTATTGGCCTGTACTGGGAGGGTGATGCCCATGTCAAGTTAACCACTTCGCGCCAGAGCCTCTTTTTGCCTTCGTGACCGGGCCAATTTTTTCAATTCTGACCACTGTCACTTTATGAGGTAATTACTCTGGAACGCTTCAACGGATTCCCCTGATTCTGAGACTGTTTTTTCGTGACATATTGTACTTCATGATAGTGGTAAAATTTCTTCGATATCACTTGCGTTTATTTGTGAAAAAATCGGAAATTTGGCGAAAATTTTGAAAATTTTGCAATTTTCAAACTTTGAATTTTCATGCCCTTAAATCAGAGAGAGATGTCACACAAAATAGTTAATAAATAACATTTCCCACATGTCTACTTTACATCAGCACAATTTTGGAACCAACATTTTTTTTTGTTAGGAAGCTATAAGGGTTAAAAGTTGACCAGCGATTTCTCATTTTTACAACAAAATTTACAAAAACATTTTTTTAGGGACCACATCTTATTTGAAGTGACTTTGAGAGGCCTTTATGACAGAAAATACCCAAAAGTGACACCATTCTAAAAACTTCACCCCCCAAGGTGCTCAAAACCACATTCAAGAAGTTTATTAACCCTTCAGGTGCTTCACAGGAATTTTTGGAATGTGGAAGAAAACAATGAACATTTAACTTTTTTTTCACAAAACTGCTACTTTAACCTCAAATTTTTAATTTTCACAAGGGCAGCCAGAAAAAATGGACCCCAAAATGTGTTGTGCAATTTCTCCTGAGCACGCTGATACCCCATATGTGGTGCAAAGCCACTTTTTGGGCGCACGGCATGGCTTGGAAGGTAAGGAGCGCCATTTGACTTTTGGAATGGAAATTTGACTGGAATCGATAGCGGACGCCATGTTGCATTTGGAGAGCCCCTGAGGTGCCTAAACAGAGGAAACCCCCAACAAGTGACCCCATTTTGGAAATGACACCCCTCTGGGAATTCATCTATGAGTTTTGTGACCATTTTAACTCAATGGATGATTTCCAGAAACAAGCACGCAATGGAAGGTTTAGATTCTGGAGAACCCCCCCTGGAAATTAAGTGAGCTCTACTCAAATGTGTCATTCACTAAATGAACCAAATGTTTGAATGACAAATTGGGATACATTTTTACAGTTTAAAAACGTGGTTCTGTGTGGAAGATTTTAAAGCAGTCAGTGACGCATAAGGCTGGCAATGATGG